>NW_002987111.1:0-9388 GCF_000006295.1 Pediculus humanus corporis
ACAATTTTTTTCGAGTGAAAGAAGGGGGGGAAGGGTGATAGGATGGTGGTGGTGGATTGAAGAAGACCGAAAAATTATTATATCGGTTAATTTTTTTAAATGAACTGCAATTTATAAAAAAAAAATCCTCACACGGTTTTTTTTTTTTATGATTCCCGTAATCTTTTACAACAAAGTATTCAATTTGATTAGTTACGATATATCAAATAATAAAAAAATTGACGGGGAAATAATATAATACACCGTATTAAAATCTAATTCCACGATATTTTAAATGCCTTTTTATTATCAGATATTTTTAACTCCTACGCCGTTCCTATCGGACGCAAACAAAAAAAAAAAACTATTTATTAAACTTTATTTTATTTTTTTTAAACTTGAATTAATTCGTGCAAACGGAAAGTTTTATTTTTTTTAACCATTTTTAAATAATTATTATTATTGATATTAATATAGCAAAAAAAAAAGTTTTGTGAAACGGCCGCCATTAAAAGAAAAACAAGAAAAAAATTTTCTCTAATAATATAAAAACCATGACGATCGAAATTTTAATAAAAGTTTTTGTTGGATAAAAACCTGGAATCGGTAAAAAAAACGTGCAAAATATTAAAATGAATAATAATAATAATAATAATTGTTTTTTTAAATCCACGAGAAAATTCTTAACAAAAACAACAACAACAATAATAATAATAATAATAATAAATTATTTAAAAAATTTTTTCTCAAGCTTTAAATTATTATTTAATTTCTCTCTCTCTCCATCCATGTCATTCCAGCAACGAATAGATTTTTCCATGACAAAAAGAAAAAAATTCTAAGAAATAATCGATGATAATAATAATAATAATAAAGTTTATGATGATGATGATGATGATTCACTGACCTAATTTTTATTTGATTTCCTCGTTATAATTTTATCGGTAAAATTTTTATTAATTTTTTTTTTTCGTAATAATAATGTTAATAATAATAATATTATAAATAAATAAATGCATAAATTATGAGAGTAAATGACTTTATTACACGGTAATAAATTTTTTTCCCCTTTTTTTTTTGTTACTCTTATTACACAATAATAATAATAATAAAAAAGTGAATCACAAAAATTTTAACGAATTACTACGAACGTGATTGAAATTTTCTTTTTCTTTTTTTTTCTCCAGTCGTTAAAATTTTTCCAGTTTTAATTTTTTTTTTTTTTTATAATGAAATATTAACGAGTGGTTAAATTATTATTATTATTATTAATATAAATGCAATGTTATAAAAGTCATTTATAAATTATTTAAAATCAATAAAATTATAAATCGTAAATAAATAAATAAATAAACGAGGCCAATTATGTGAAAATAAATGAATTCAAGTTTAGGTTCGAGTGTTATCATCATCATCATCATCGTCATTGATAATTAAAATCAATAATAAAAATAATATTAAAAAAAAAAAAAAAAAATTTTTTTATTTTCGATCGAACGATCGATAAATAATAATGATAAAAACTGTGGGAAAAATATACATGTAATAATAATTCCCGTTAAAAAAAAAAACTTATTGGCAAAATTTATTACGTAATTTTTAAGCGGGAACATTTAAAAAAAAAAAAACTTGGTACCTGAACAAAAAGAAAAAAAAGAAACGAATTGTTTCTCACGTACCTGTACGTGAATTTTGGTGTAATTTTATTTCAACTTCCAATTTTTTTTTTTCTTTTTTTTTTTTTTCGTTATAAATTTTATTTGTCGTTATCTTCAAGGCAAGTAAAAGAAATTAATTTTTTATTCTATCGGTTCCGAAAAAAAAATATTTTTTTTTTCTTATTTGTTTTTGTTTATTTTTTTTTCTCGTGCCACGTTTTTTTTTTTTTTTGATTTAAATAAAAAAATTAATTAAAGGTGTCACGTTAACCAATAATTAAAAATACGAGAATTAAAAAAAAAAAAAAAAAAAAAAAACTCAATTCGTACAAAAACAAATAACGTGTTTTGAAAAAAAAAATTTTTATTTTTTTTCTTTTCACGACCGGATGTTAACATTTTGTCAATCTAATATAAAAAAAAAATCCATTTCCTTCCCCTTCCCTCCTCTCTTTTATTAAAAAAAAAAAAAAAAAAAAACCGTTAATTAAATTTACTTATTTATTTTTTTTGTCTGATGACCGTTAACTTTAACATTAACCTTTTCTTTTTTCTTTTTTGTTTTGATTCTAATTTTGATCCTGACAGTTTTTGTGATATTTCTACACCTTACAGGTACCAACGCAAATTTTTCCTTACTCAATTATAATAAAACATGCACACATTAAAATATTAAGTATGAAATTGCATGAGATTTTTTTTTTTTTTTAACTATAACGAATCACGTTGAAAAGTTCAACCATTTTTTTTTTATTTTTTTTTTCCGTTCATCTTTAGGGGGCTTAAGTAAATTGTGGGCCACGTTAATTTTTTTTTTTATAAATGGTAAATTAGATTTAAAATATTTATATTCGCACAAATTGCCTAAAACCATTTGAATGAATAATTATTTTTACGTTTACGTTGTTATAAGGAGATTTTATGTGTGAAAATAAATGAAGAATTCATAAAAGCCGACGACGTATACTAAAATAAAAAAAATAAAAAAATTCCAGGTACCAGAAGGCACATAATGAAACCAATATTTTATAATTATAAAAAAAAAAAACTGACAACTATCTTTATTAGTAAAATTATCCATAGATTCTTTAGACTGATTAAAACTTTTTTTATTTTTTATTTTATTTTGAAACCATCATTTATTAAATAAATTTTTGGGTAAAATTAAAAAAAAAAAAAAAAACTTCATCTCTTATACGTTAAACTTTAGATTTATTTTTTTCTAATCGTGACGTCATCGGTTCTTCCACGTTGCCAATGGAAAAACGGAAAAACTAGTGAAAATATGACCGTAAAAGGTTTAGAAAAAACATAAAAAATCGAATCTTATATGAATTATGTAAAATATATACGCAAATACGGATTTATTTATGCGTAAATGACCGACCGATGGTATTAATGACCAATAAAGGAAATCAATTTTACCTCCATTTTTTTTTTCATTTTTTAATCTGCATACATCAAAGGATTAAAAAAAATTTTTTTTTTTTTTTGTAATAATATCCCGTTGCCGTTTTACTTTTTTCGTAACATCCGGCGTGAGCATTTTTTCCCCCCTTTTTATTACCACCGCCTCCCACTTTGATTTTCTTTTAATCTGGATTTATTTTGTATAAATTTTAATTTATACTTCCGACAGAAATTATCTCTTTATAAAAAAAAATTAACGTGATAATTATTATTATTATTATTTCCCCTCCCCTCCTCCCGCGGTATTATCAAATGAGTAAACGTTTAATCATTTTCCAACGCATTAATATAATTCAAACGCGGCGTGTAAAATCAATCAATCAATCCCTCCTACTTATTCCTCTCTCTTATCATTTAAACGCCTATAATTATCGCTCATATTTCGTGAATTTTAAAAATTTTAAAATCAAATTCAAATTGAATAAACGTGAGCCGATTTGAAAAAAAATCCATTAGAAAAAAATTTACACGCAAATTTTAAAATTTAATATAATTAAAAAAAAATTCCGACATTTAAACAAAAAAAAAAAAAATGTAAAACATTAAATAATTGTTATATTAATAATTTGAGTAAACGTTAAATAAATTAACTTTTGTTTTCTTTTTTTTTTTTTTTTATTATTATAATTTATTTTAAAAAATTATTAAATGTAAATTTTTATAACCCGATACACCTCATCTTCTCCTTCGAAAAAAAAATTAAAACGGGTTAAATTAACATAACAAGGTTCGATAACCCTAAGGAAAATCAATGAGAGTGAAAGGTTTTTGAATCCAAAAATACAAACAAAAATTAATATTAAAAAAAAAAAAAATATAGAAAATTAAAAAAGCAAAGCAAAAAAAATGAATATAACAAAAAGTTACGTAACTTTCTAAATTTCTAATATTTCTATTCGAAATATGAAGAAGAGTATAAAATTAAAAAAAAAAAAAAAAAACAATAAAAAAAGTTCTTTTTTATTTATGAAAAAAATTATGAAACTTTTGTGAAAATGATAATAACAATGAGAAAAAAAAAAAAAAACAAGGGTGGAGAAATGATAAAATTATATATATTATAAAATTATAAGATGTTAAACGTGAGATATTTTTTCAATGAAATAATATACATACATATATAAAAAACAATAAAAGTGATGGAGATAATAAAAAATCATCATCATCATCAACGTTTCCAAACCTCACATTTTTCACATTCACATAAATACCATTATTAATAATGTTTAAACGATTTTATCATTATTATTATTATTATAATCCGCAAATGAATTTTTTTTTGTTAAAAAGAAGAAGGAAAAGGAAATGGTATTTACCATATCGAGTTCCCTTAAAATTTATTTATTTATTTATAATTTAACCTAATAATGATAATGATGATAGTGATGATGATGATGATAGTAATGATGATGATGATGATGATAAAAGAAAACGTTTAGTTATGATATTAAACTGCTCATTTAACGATCTATGATTTTCTTTTTTTTTTTTTTCAGTTTATGAAATTCACGTAACGTTTCATATCTATACGAATCATAAAAATTGTTTTTTTTTTTATTTTCCATTCATAAATTACTTAAAATATTATTATTATTATTTTATTAGTGTAACATTTAAACGTTTTCCCACGTAAAAAAAAAAAAAAAAATTATTAGTTTAAAAATAAAAATAAAATTTTTTTTTTTTTCGTGACGATTCAGCAATAATAATTGAAAAATAAAAAAAAAATAAAAATAAAAACTTTCTTTATTATTATTATTCTTTTAATGAACGTTATAACGAGTATTATGATGATGATGATGATGATTATGATGATGATAGTAATAATAATATAATAATAATAATAATAATAAATTTTACAATTTCCCACGTGAAGTCAAAAAAACGAACTATATAAAAGAATAGAAATTTTTTTGTGTGTAAAATCGTCAATTTTTTCGCTCGATTAATAATGATAATATAAATTAATGTTTTCGTGCCCACGTGTTATTACGCGTGTACGTAAAGGGTTTTTTGTTTGTTTATAAATATTAATGAACCGAATCTTATTATTACCATTGTTCCACTTGGTTATTTAAATTGATATTAGAATTCTTAACGATAATAAGGGAAGATTAAGCAAAAGAAGGTTTCAGGTATTAACAAAGGGTTGAAATTTTTTTTTTTTATCAAAACCAAAACATTCGCGATAAAATAAAACTTTTTTTATTAAAGTAAGCAGAAGAAATTTTGTGTAAAAAAAAAAAAAAAAAAACACTTAACGTGTTGTCAACGACCGCGTGTGTTATTGACCGTTTCGGTTTTTTTTTTTTTAAACTTTTAATGTCCATCATTATGTTTTACAAATGTAACTTTTTTTTTTACAATTGGTTGTTCGTTTTAAACATGCTAATGCATCGCCTCGAGTTAAAATTTTCTTTCTTTTTTTTTTTTTTTTTTAAAATTAACATAAGTCTAATTTACTTTATTAATAGTAATAATTATTATTATTATTTCGCCGATAAAAATAATAACGTGTTATAAATTTAAATAAACACCGCTCATTAATTCAATAATAATGAAGAACTTAATTATAAAAATGTTTTTTTTTTTTAAATAAATTAATTACACGCATAAAAAATTTAATTTTTTCCGGTTTTTGTTTTTTGTTGCAAAAATTATAAATAAATAATAATAATGATGATAATAACTGGAAAAGGTTAATTTTTAAATAGTGTTTAGGGAGTGGGAAAAAGGGAAAGAAAAAAAAAAAAAAAAGGATGTGGAAAAAAATTAAGGTTAATGTTTTTAAATAATAACTTTTGTAAATATTTTGATATTTTTTTAACCTGTTGGATAAAAGTCAATTTTGAAGAAGAAAAAGGTTAAAAGTTCAAAAATTAATTTTTTTTTTTTTTGTTTGTTTGTCTGTCGGATTTAAAAAACAATCAAACCCGTGACCTCATCAAATCAATCAATCATTTTATTATTAAAAAAAAGTTTTTTTTTTTTCGTCGTCGCACGCCAACAGATACAGTAAAAATTTGTGTTTACGTAAAGTTCCAGTAAAATTCCAGGGAAAGTAAATCTTTACGAAAAAAAAAAATATTCTGGATATCCTTAGTCTCTTTGAATTGGTAATAATTATTTTTTAAAAAAAAATTGTTAATTAATGACAAAAACAACAACTTTAATGTAATTAACATTGGGATCCAGTGATCATCAAAAACGATTTAAAAAAAAAATTGTTTTGATTTGAGGTCAATCAGAAAACTGGATAAGATAAAGAAAAGGGGATGGAAGAAAGATGAAGGAAGGGGCGGGGGAATGAGGGGAGAGAAAACGTTCAAAAAGAAAAAGAAATAAGCCGACAAAAGAGTAGAAAAAAAATATAACTTAATTAACTGAACGTGTGTTGAAAATAAGGACACGAGAAGGACGTGTGGTGGACTCCAGTATTCTTCCAAAGAAGGAATTCCAGTCGGTCGCGGTTATTTAATAATTAAAAATTATTGCCTCATTCATAAACATCAATCGAGAGTAATTTGTAAAACCCTTTTTTTTTTTGATTTTTGCGAAATTTGTGTTTTAAAAAATACAATTTTTTTTTTCTCCAGTATTTATTTTTCCAGTATAAAATTTTAAAAAAATTAATTTTTTTTCAATTATTATAACAAGTAATAAATTTTTTTTTCTTTTTTTTTTTTGAATAAATTTTTGCTTTGTCATTGGTTGACGTTTTACGATCGAGCTATTTCTTATCTGATCCATATTCTATCATTTACACATGTAAGTCCTTTCAACCTGTTTTTTTTTTTTAAGATTAATGTACCTGACAATGATGATGATGATGATGATGATAATTTCGTTGTTGTTTTCGTTGGTCTTATTTTGCAAATTTTAAGTTTTTTTTTTCTCTTTTTTTTCGTGTTTAATTTTTGTCAGTTAAATCTCTCTCTCTCCTAACTGATACTAATTTTTTTTTGTAACGTTTCAACTTTAAATTTGTTTTTTTTTTGTTTACTAATGTAATAATAATAATAATAAATATGGTAATTATATATATTAAAGTGAATTTTTTTATTATTTTATTATAAATAATAACGTTAATTTTCCTCCGCGTTCGTGATACTACTCTAAATTATAACAATAACCGAATACACTTTTAGCGAAAGAAGAATTATATTTAGTAAGCAAAACGTTTACATTATTTTACATAAACTGAACAGGCTAAACTACTTAATTTCGTGAACAATATCAGATGTAAACGCAATCACTAATTTAGATGTTAGACACAAACCAAAAGATGTTAAATTTGAACACAAAGATAATCAAAAGAAAACCAAATGAACAAAGAACCAAAAGAACCAAAGAACGCTTGCTAAGATGTCAAGCCACTTTTTAAAAGTTCGGTTTTCTGTTACTGTTTAGTCTAGAACGCACAACAATCTAAATTAAAAAAAGACTAACGATATCACTAAATAAAAAAAAAAACAAAAGAAAGAGTTTTTGAAAGCGAAGCTTCTAGAAAATACAAAGTATCTCTGTGTCCAAGAGTTTGTATGTGTGGTTTCATTGTTACACTTTTGTTTACAAACAAAAAAAATGAACATTAAGTATGGAATCAAAACAATATATTTATTGATAAGAACCTTCATCGTGTAACAAATAAAAGGATCGTTTTAAGTTATTCTTATCACGAGTTTAGAAATAAAAAATACGATTACATTTTACTTTGAACTTTCCTATACATTTTTTTCCCTTATTTTTTATTTTGTTAAACAAACATTTCGAATTAAAAAAAAAAAAAATTATGCGTGGAAAATTCGTTGACCGGAAGGAACGCGTAGAAAGTATTAAAAAAAAACAAAAAATTGTAACCTCGCGTATATAATTTAAAATTTTCCAACAGGTTTTTATTACAATCAATAAATCAATAAATTTAAAAGAGTATTGAAAGTTAATTAAAAAAAAAATAATAATAATAATTATATATTATTGAGATGTAGTATCATTATATTTGGCCCAAAAAGTCGTGCCAACTGCCATTTTTACTAAAAAAAAAAAAAAAATCGTACCACAAATAATATCATTCGTCGTAAAAACAAATTATTATTATTATTAATTAAATTCATATAATTAAGCGTAAACCGTAATCGAAAAAAAAAACAAATTTCAAGATGTAAATAAATAAATAAATAATAATAATAAAAATAAAAGGAAGTACGGATTTTATTTATTATATATCCCACACTAAGAAAAAAATTTTTTTGTTATTTCGTAATAAATTACCCTAATTTTTTATTCAAATATTTATTTAATAGTTTTTTTTTTTTAAAAAAACGAAGGTCAATAAATTCTTTACGTTTAATGTTATTTAAAAAATAATAATAAATAAATAAATAAATAAATAATTTAATTCCATCACACCTAAAGTCATGAAAAGGTTAATGACCTCATGTTGCAAACATTTTGCACCCCGAATTTTTTTTTATTTTATTTTTTATTTTTTCTATTTCCACGAGAAAAATCCGAATGGTAAAAGGTGAATGAATTATTTGATTACGGAATACTCGATCGTTTGTGTTTGTTGCCACACATTTATCGTCTGCTTTTTTTTTTTTCTTTGTACCGTTTTTTATTTTTTTACTCCCTATTGTTTTTATTTATTTTTAACTATCGCTTATTGAATTTTTCATTATTTACGATTTAAAATAATAATAATAATTTAAATCCATTTGAATGATGACCTCAAAGGCTAATTAAAAATCATTATTATTATTATTATTATTAATAATTTTTTTTCTTCTATTTTCATCGTTAAATAAAATAATAGTAAAAAAAAAAAAAAAAAGATTTTATTGATTCAAATAAATTATTTTAGATTTTTTTAAATAAAAATTTTGTAAATAAGCCCTCTCCTATTTTCCCTTCCCCCCGTTCACCTCCCCGTTTCCCGTCTCTTTTATTTCACCTGTAAATAATTTTTTTTTTTTTTTAAATTATCAGGCGTGGTTTCAGGTATAAAATATTAAATGATGATTTTTGTTTTTTTTTTTATTAAAAAAAAAAAAAAGCCGACGCGAGATAGAAAAATTTTTTTATAAAAAAAAAAAACCGCTGAGAAAATTAAAAAAAAAAAAAAAACTCCTAATAGTAGAAATATTAATAATGATAATAATAATAATAATAATAATTTTTTTCTTTACTTTTCTTATTTTTAAAACGCTTAGAAAAATGAATCTAAAAACATTTAATGACGTCGGAAAACGAGTTGAAAAATAAATTAATAATAATAATAA
>NW_002987111.1:9550-12661 GCF_000006295.1 Pediculus humanus corporis
AATTCAACCTATCAAAATGTTTGCATATAAAAAAAAAAAAAAACTGTTTAACGGTTTTATTATTATTTATTGCGGAGAAAAAAATTAACCGGAAACGGACAAACAATCAAAAAATAATTCGATCGATCGATCGAACGATACATTCATAAAAGCAAAAAAAAAAAAATCAATTTAATGCTACCGTTAAAAATAATTTAGACGACGAACCAATAAACGTTTTAATTTAAAATAATAAAAAAAAAATAAGGAAACAATTATTAAAATCGAAAAGGTTCACGAAGGGGTCTCCCCGCCATTTTTTATATTTTTTTCGTACCTGTTTTTCTTATTATTTCGACAGATTTAATTTATTTTTCGCATAATTTTAAATTTTCTATAAGATTTTTTTTTTTTTTTTTTTTTAAATTTACGTTTCAAATTTTTGATTTATCTATTTAGCTAACATTTATTTCTTTCGTTTTTTTTAATAGATATTGCATTAATTGAACCATAAAACTAAAATTATTACAAAAAAAAAAAAAAAGAATTAGAAAAAGTGCGGACGTGATAAAATTTAGATATTAATACATTTATGATGATGATAATGATGATGATTTCTATTATTCTGAAAAAATAATTATTTATTACTCACTCATCTTTCTATTGAAAAATATTTAATACGTAATTCTTTGATTACAATAAAGAAATTTTCGGAAAACTGTTTTTTTTTTCTTTCTAGAAAGGTATGTTCGTTTTTATTATTATTATTATTATTATTACCGACCTTCTATTTAAAATTACTTCTTTCTTTAAAAAAAAAAATAAAAAATTTCTAAAAGATTCCAAACTATTGAATCACATAAAATTCAATTCGATTCAATTGTAAAAAAAAAATTCAAACTGCTTACGAACCAAAAAAAAAAAAAATTTTAAATATAAGAACAAGGTATAAATGAATTTTTGTAAAGGGCAAGGGTGGGGGAAGGGAGAAATTAATGAAAAGAAAGTTTTAGCATTAGGGCATTAAAAAAAGAAAAAATTTAAATTTGTTATTAACAAACGAATTCGTGAAATTTTTAAGCATTAATAAAAAATTTTTTTTTTTATAACGACAGGCATAAATTAAAAAAATTTTTTTTCTTAAATCCTGCATCCTTATCAAATATCAAAAAAAAATTTACAAACCCCGTCAGCTAAAAAATTAATTTCCCAAGAAGAAAAAAAAAAAAAAAATTTCTGGTTTTCGGTCATTTTTAAAAACAACAATTTTTAGGAACCGCAAAACACCTGACTTACCATCGGTTATAAAACCAATAAAAAAAAAAGAAAAAAAAAAGAAAAAAAAAAGGTTTTCGTGACTTGGCCTTCGGGAATTGAATTTTCAATATTTCATACCTGTCGCCTGGCCACGCTTTCCCTCCATATGTTTTAAGTGTTGGTGTGTGCGTGTCCGGACGCGCACGGGTAGTCGAAATCGTCTATACGAACGCGTTGTTAATTCGATTGCGTGCATATAAACAATAAGAAAACCTTTTTTTTTTTTTCGAACGTTATTTTGATTGACATAAATAAAACCGCACACGATATTCATTATTATTAAATTTGTGTGTCTGTGTCTGTGTGTAATTTTATTTATTTATTTATTTATAAATAAAAAAAAAAAATTCTGGTTTTTTAGTCGTACAAACGAAAGTTGTCATATCTCCGCGTTTGCGCGACCGGTTCGGACAAAAAAATTGTTGAAATTCAGTGATTTATTTAATTGTGTAATTGATTGTTCAGAGAGAGAGAGAGAGAGAGAGAGAGAGAGATAGATAGATAGATAGAAAAACGGGTTGTGAATTCATAAAACGATAAATGATAGCCTCTAGATGTGCAACAAGTCGCATTTGTTTTATTTTAAAATGATAAAAAAAAAAAAAAAATTCCAGGTACGAATACTAACAACCGATTTTATCTCAATGAAATTGCCTACTTATTGTCCTGTTAACCAAATGACTCATTGAAAAAAAAAATGTATATCCTCCTCCTTCCCACCCTCTTCGCGCTTACCTCCCCCGTTACATATCCAAACAATTTGCGTAACGGGAAAATTTTCAGTAGTAGTAATAATAATAATAATACTTTTAATTGAGTGCGTAACCCGTTTTGATTTTTTTATTGTGGAAGGTCTTGATCGAATTTTCTTTTTTTTTTAATGTTATACATATATGAGAAGGTAGGTAATACCTAATCTGTCAGTTGAAGAAATTAATTTATGATTAAATGAAGGTCGATAAAAAGACAAGCTGAAACTAAAAAAAAAGAAAATGTTCAGAAACCCCTTGATTAATATGTTCATCGCGATTTAAATATACGATCGGGTTCAGAAAGGATTTTGGGTGGAGTAAAACGTGTGCAAAAAACTGAAAACTAAATTGATGAAAAAATACGTTTTGGAAATTCAAATGCATTTATAATAAAACACACGATGCGATTTGTTCAGAAGGAAAATCCAACAATACTAAACTCCCCACCTACTCCATTCAACCCCCACTTTCGAAAATAACCGTTTGAATAAATAAAAAATCCTTAAGGATCGATACGAATCCATCATGGGAAATCAAATTTAAAAAAAAAACAAAAATATTTCCACAATTTTTTTTTTGTTTTGTTTTCCCTAAAGCTTGTTAAAAGTTCTTCCCTTTGGAAATAGTTTTCCCTTCATATTAAAAAGTATAATAACCCTGACTTTTAAACTCTCGTCCAAACCTTCAAATAATAATAATAATAATAATAATAGGAAGCGAAATAAAAAAAAAAGGTTCCAGGAGTCTTTTTTCAAAAAAAAAAAAAAAAAAAAAATTTCGGGTAATCGAAAGAAATCATCCGTAAAAAAAAAATCCCAAAGGATATCTATTAGAGAGCCCTTCTTCCCCACTCCCGCATTTTTTCCTCTCACCACTTCCCCTTCTCCCCCTTCATCCAGACGTACGGAAAATTTAAATCGTATATCAACGTAAATATATTATATTATCAATTAACAAATGATTCTCGGTCGCACCTTTTAACGAAAAAAAAATTTTTTTTTTTTTTTGTTGTCCTTGAAATGAGGTTGCTTTTGTTTTAACGACTCTAAAAACCTGACTGACT
>NW_002987111.1:13761-14762 GCF_000006295.1 Pediculus humanus corporis
AATATACTTTTATTTTATCAAAATTCTTTTTGCTATAAGTATTTGTCGGTTGCTTAATTTTAATGTTTTTTTTTTTTGCTGATCATTCTCGAAAATATTTTCTAATTTTCATGTTTAAATATTAATATATTGTCCGGA
Source organism: Pediculus humanus corporis (assembly GCF_000006295.1). Lineage (NCBI taxonomy): Eukaryota > Metazoa > Arthropoda > Insecta > Psocodea > Pediculidae > Pediculus > Pediculus humanus. The sequence continues at coordinate 13,900 of NW_002987111.1, forward strand.
AATAAAAATGGTCGTTTGTTTTTGATTTTGTAAAGAAAAAATCAGAACAATTGTCGTTTTGATATCGAAATCAACCTGTCCACGAAAATATGATTTAAATTTTTTGTTCACAACCCAGTCAATTACACGTGAATTTATGTCATAAGCTATTAATATTATTACTATCATTTTCTTACTTAATGCTTGTCGGAGCTTTTTCAACATCTATTTTAGGTTTCTATTCGATCCCTAAGGAATAAATGCCTAAATATCAAAGATGCTGCATGCCTAATTAATAGGCTTTTGCCTTTTACCTAACCTAAACTGAATCACAACAATTCTTGTAAGTCTTCCTGAGACCATCTTATTATATGAAAACAAGTTATTTCCTGTACTGGGCTCCAGTGTGGAGTGACCAGGAACAGGAGACTCAGATAATAGACAATAGAACAATACTTTTTTGATTTTGTTCTCATTTTGCTCTACTACAATTATGAATCAGTCACCATATAACTTTTTTCCCATGAAAATCCTATTTCAATCCTTAATTTTCCTACTATTTCCCCATTTCATAATTTTCCCTCATGCATTCCATCCTTAATGTATGCACACAATACACAAATTACAATTTGTACCTATAAACTTAACTATTCTAAAGGCAGTTAAATTTTTCTAGTCTTCAATAAAATTAAAAGGGAATTTTACACTAAACATATTTAAAATATGTTATAATGAAAGAAACTAATTTAAGAAAAGAGTTAAAGTAGTGTCCAATCAATAGATTCACATTTAAAGCAGGAGTACAGAGATTTTACATCCACCTGATACAATAAATTAATTAATTACAAGTATTTTTATTAAACTACCACCATTTTTATTTAGTG
>NW_002987111.1:14782-16751 GCF_000006295.1 Pediculus humanus corporis
AATAAAAGAAAAAAAAATCAATAAAATCAATATGAAAAAAAAAATTAACACACGCGCGCGCGCGCGCACGTTAATTATTAAATTCATTTGTTTTTATTATTGAGTTTGTACATGGTTTTTGTATTTAAATAAAAATTTATTTTATTACCACCGTGTTAGCAATAAATAAATAAATAGATTTTAATATACCTAATTATTCACAATAATAATAATAATAACGAACACGTTTCATTTATTTATTTATGTATGCACTCTCGTTTATTTTTATTTAAATAACAATAATATATTTTATTATTTATCTATCATAGTATTAAAAAATTAATTTTTTTTTACCACGTAATAAATCGAGAAAAAAATTTTCTCAGAGGGAATAAGAAGGTAAAAAAAAAAAAATTTTTTTTTTGTTTTTTTTTGGGGGGTCTTCGGAAGTTAATAAATAAATCTTAAAATAAATAATTAAATATTAACTCTTGACCTTTATCCTTTCCCTACTCTCTCTCTCTCTCTCTTTTTCTTATCGCAAGTATCTTTAAGGTAATAAAAAACGAAAAAAAAAATTTTTTTTTTAAATAAAAAAAGGAAAAACACGATTATTGTTGTAAATTATTAATTTTTACATATAAAGGAAAAAAAACTTAGTTACATTGATAATTATTAATAATCAATAATTAAATAAAACACTACTAATAAAATACAAAAAAAAAAAAAAAACTTTAATTATTATCTACATTTGAAAAATTAGTAATAATAATAATAATAATAATAAAATTATTCGAGTAGATAAAACCTGTCAAAAATAATAATAATAAAAAATAAAAAAAAATTTTTTTTTTTTTTCTAATTCAAGGATTTTCCCATCACAATAAATAAAATAAAAATTATAAAAAAAATAAAAATAAAAAAGAAAAATTAGATAAAAATGTGATAAAAGTAAGAGTGAGAGAGAGAGAGAGAAAAGGTAAAAACTGGAGAAAACGTGAGAAAAGGGCCGTGAATAAAGAAGGGCCTTAAACATTAAATGATTGAAATATTTTAAATTTTTCGAAAAAAAAATATGGTTGGTTATTTTACTTTTTTTTTGGTTTTCATTTAAAAACGTTATCGGTAACAATTATTGTCATATTAATAACAAATATACTTTTATTTTATCAAAATTCTTTTTGCTATAAGTATTTGTCGGTTGTTTAATTTTAATGGTTTTTTTTTTGCTGATCATTCTCGAAAATATTTTCTAATTTTCATGTTTAAATATTAATATTTTGTCCGGAAATAAAAATGGTTGTTTGTTTTTGATTTTGTAAAGAAAAAATCAGAACAATTGTCGTTTTGATATCGAAATCAACCTGTCCACGCAAATATGATTTTAATTTGCACGTGTATTTATGTTATAAGCTATTTTATTATTGTTATTTTCGTATTAATGTTTGTCGAAGCTTTTTCAACATTTATTTTACAAGTTTCTACTCGACCCCAAAGGAATAAATGTCTGATGAATAGGTTTCATTTTGCTATAACCTATGACATCACAACAATTCTTATAAGTCTTCCTGAGACCATATTATTATATGAAAACAAGTTATTTCCTGTACTGGGCTCCAGTGTGGAGTGACCAGGAACAGGAGACTCAGATAATAGACAATAGAACAATACTTGTTTTGATTTTGTTCTCATTTTGCTATATTACAATTATGAATCAGTCATCATACAACTTTTTCCTCAGAACTATTTCAATACTTAATTCTCCTACTATTTCCCCATTTCATAATTTTTCCTTATACATTTCATCCTTAATGTATGCACACAATATACAAATTACAACTTGTACTTTAACCTAAGTAATAAGGCAGTTAAATTTTCTAATTTTCAATGAAATTGAAAGAGAATTTTACACTAAACATATGTCAAAATATGTTATAATGAAACAAACTAATTTAGGAAAGGAGTTAAAGTAATGTACAATCAATAGATT
>NW_002987111.1:16851-22710 GCF_000006295.1 Pediculus humanus corporis
CATGGAGTATTACACTGTCAATAGAGTAAACTATGTTGTAATGAAACAAACTAGCTCAAGCAAAGGCCTAAAACAACCAACAGTCAGTAAATTAACCCTTAAAGATCAGAGTGTAGACATTTTACACTGAGTTAATATATCAAATCAATCATTGTTAATAAATATTTTTATGAAATTACTCCAACTCTTTGTTTTTTATGATGAGATGAAAAAGATATTCAGTCAAACTCCTCATAATTAACCAAATAAATGTAAAATTTTCAAACCTTTTTGTTTTTTGGTTATTTGCCCTATATCTATGGTGGCCCAACACTTTTGCAATTGAAATTCAAATCTTTAAATAAGACACTTACCCCTAATAATCAGATGTGTTAAGGCATCTTCTAAGATTTTTTACTTCCCAAGCTTCCTTTTGTCACATGAAACCGTTAACAATTTGTAAATTAAAACTTAAAATAATATAACTACCACTTAAATAATATAAAAAACTAATTATATCACAATAAACTACACTAAATAACAAAACTTTTGATACATAACTTATAACAAAATTATTAAATAAAACACTATTAAAATTAATTAAATAAATTGACATGATGGTGAATCCGCGCGTCAACCATTGCACTCTCGCGCCCTCTAATTATTACTATCATTGTAAAATGACAACCTTTTGTAAGAAATTGTAAGAGAAAGAATTATATTCTAATGTTGTCAGCTTGTATTTTTTTTTGCAACAGTAAAATTTAAACCTTAGAATAAGTGTTATCTTGTTGTAATCTTATGTAATGAGGTATCTTTTAAAAAAAAACTTATTATTCATGCCTCCTTTTGTCAAATTGACAATTTTTTCATTTTTAAAAATTTTGGCGGCGTTGCATTTTTTCTATTTTATTTACACGATAGTAAATCATACAATTAACATTTCGGCTGGATTTTCGTTCGTTTTCCACAATTAAAAAAAAGAAAATGTTTGTTTGCAATTTGAAATGTATCTCAACAAACGACAGAAAATTTTTTTTTTATTTTTTTTTAATTTCTTGAATTTTTATTAAAAAAAAAAAAAAATAATAATAATAATAATTTTTATTATTTATTTAAAACAAGAACATAAATATTTGTTAATACTAAATGTTGTTTTGTGTTTGTTGTTGAACAATTTAAATAAAAAAAAAAAAACAATGTTTAAACAAAAACATAAAATTAAAATTAACATATATTAATATTCAAGAAATAAAATAAAATTAAAAATTATTCGAGTTGTAAAAATTAAAAGTACGTGGAAGAAGAAGAAGAAGGATGAAATTTTCTGATTGTCAACCTTCACAAGCTCATCACAAGGTGTTCAGGACCACATTATTGTGGGAGCAAACATTATTTACGATTAATAATATTTTAAGGGTTATTATTTGCAGGGGCGGATATTATTAAACACGTTCGAAACAAATTTTCTACAAAGTTGATTCTGTAGTTTGTCTCAAATCCACAATTTTGTCGCACAACAACAAAGTTATCACGTGTTTGTTTCTGTTGTTATTTGTTGTTTTTTTCAATTAAACTTAAATTTCCATTTATAATTATAGGTTTTTTATAAGATTAAATATTTGCTGAAAAATAATAATTTACCTTAAGGATATTTTTTAATAATCATTTATTAAATGACTTTTTTTTTTTTTTAAATTCATTAAAATTTTACAAATATTTTTTTACGCACGTATTTTATTTAAAAATAATTTCTAACTTATTCGATTTTTTTTTTTTTTTTTAATAAAATGTGCGTGACACCGTAATGCAGACGACATTGCTCGATATAACCCGGAGAAAAAAAAAAATATATATATATTTATATTTTTTAATTAAACAAATTTATATTATTAATTAATAATAATCTCTATAATTATGAATTTTCAACAGTAATGCCACCCATTAGGATGTTTTATTCAAAATCTACACGAATAAGACGACGGTATAAGAAAAACTTTTTTTTATTTTTTTTAAAATTTATTATTATTATTATTATTTGTTTAAATAAAAAAAAACAGTAATGACGCCCACGCCATCGGGTACCCGTTATTAAATAAATTTTTTTTAATTCTTCGTCGGGGTTCATATATTAAGTCATTTACCGTTAAATCGCATAATGCAAACCTGATTCTTAACTTTTTTTTTTTTTTCTGCTGTCAATTTAAAAAATTTAATTTTTTACTTCCACATGTTAATAAATTTTAATTTAAAATGTACGTTTACTTTTAAAATTATTATTATTATTATCATTAAATAAAATATTTATGTACCATTTTAAAAAAAAAAAAATTTTAATTTATTATTACTTTTTTTTTATTAGGATGGATTTGAGAAAACGGAATGTTTGGTTATTGGTTTAAATGAAGAATTTTAAAAAGAACAACTTTTAACTTAAGGTAAATATAAATTTATTAATTTTTTTAAAAAAAAAAAAAACCCCGGTTTCTTTTTTTAATGGTTTCCTTGCATTTGACTGTTTTTTTTTGTTGCTATCATTTAAATAAAAACAATTATCGATAGCAAAAAATAAATAAATTTAAACGAGTGATTATATCGCCGAAAAAATAATAATAATAATAATTGTTTTAAAAATGTCGATGATGATGATGCCTCTGGGGTTTTATTCTACTTAAACTATATTTATTTTAAATAAAATTTTTTTAAAATTTCTTTTTTTTTTTTTTTGCACTCAACCGGAAACGGATATTAAAATTATTATTATTATATTTTTAAACCGTTATTATTAAAGTATTAATTTTTTTTTTTTTTTTAAATCGCCGATTAAAAGATTATCTTTTAAATTTGTTGAAATTTATAAGAAAAAAAAAAAAAAAATTTTTTTAAATTGATACTCATTTGTTTTATTTTTGTTAACGCCCTCTTTAAATTAAATCTCTCTATATATATATTTATTCTGCTATTTAACGGATTTTAACGTTTTATTTTACGTCGAGTCATCTCAGGTTAGAAAACTTTGAAAAATTTTTTTTAAAAAAATTAACGTGGTAGTCGAATTTGCGTTGCGTCAAGCAGTAATAATAATAATGATATCTTAATATAAATAAAAATACGTTGAAAATTTTTGGTCAATTAAGCTCCTTTGACCAATTCTTTCTTTCATATACGCATGGTTAATGATTGACATGGTTTAATAGAGTTTTTTTTTCCCCTTTTGCGGCGTTCATAAATACTCCACGCATCATTCTTACATTAGATGATTACGAGTATGGGTAGATACGGTTAAAATGGTCGAGCATTTATTTCTTCTTTATGATCCGTAACCTTTTTAAAACTAAAATAAATTAATACTCGGACGTCGAGTATACGTTCGATATACTTGAGTTAAATCTAAAGAAGTAATAAAAATATAATTTGATAGTTAAAGGAAGAAACGATTGCGATTTTTTTTTTTTAACCAAGGAGAAATGGTTTTTTGCGAAAGAAAAGGATTCGGCTTGTAAACTCCACCGCCCTCTAAAACATCTGGGCTTGTCTACCCTAGAAAGCGAGAGGGGAGGGGCGTTTGTGTGAAAGTAGTCATAGCACATCTAAACATCTTTTTCTCGTAAAATCGGGGTGGTTATGAATGGTGAGAGGTTTTCCACTTTTGAAAGATGTATGTAAATTGCAATTAAACCGAGATAAACGTCGACTGCTATAGAAATAATACAAAAATCGGGACTTACCAGGACATTCAATCCAAGAATCTCCGCCCTCAAAATGTCTTCTCATAAACGATTCGTAACTTTATTTTTTTTTTGACAAAATTTCCCTTGGAAATTTATAGCAAATTATAAAAAAAAATTGGAACGTATTTAATAATAATAATAATAATAATAATAATAATAATAATAATAATAATAATAATAATAATAATAATAATAATAATAAATAAAAATTAAAATTGCAATTTTGAGTAACAATGACTACAATTATCAAACATTTATTTATCTATGATATTTGATATTTAAATCCGGCACTTTTTTTTGTTAAAATTGATGGATAGGTCGTATCATACAGATTACGACGTTCATTTTAATAATTACTACCATCAGTCATGATCGATAGAGAAAGAGAGAGAGAGAGTACCTAAATAGGTACCGAAAAAATTTCGTGAACTTGGTTTTTGTTAAAAAAAAAAAAAAACAATTTCGTTCAAAAAGTCAATAATACTAAGATCAAATTAAGATCAATAAAAAATTTGTAAAATAACGTCTTTTTGACTTATTGTTTTTTGCTTGTTCAAAAAAAAAAAAAAAAAAAAAAAAAAGAAAACAAATAATATTAAACCGTTTGCCGAAAAAAAAAAAAAATAATAATAATCATTCATCATTTTTAAAAGTTAAGCTTGTATATGAAACCTTTTTTTTTTGACAGGAGGTAACCTTTTGACATTATTTGTTTTTTTTTTTTTTTCATTAAGCAATAAACGTACGAATTGATACGAACGTGGAAAAAGAAAAGAAAAATTTTTTTCGTGTCGTGGAAATAATAGTTTAATATTTCAACTAAGTTAACTTTTCCCCGAATTTCTAAAATTTTTTAAACAATTTCTTTTCCTAACCCCGCATTTCTATCCTTCTTACACGTTTTTATTTATTTTTGTAAATAAAAAAAAATTTTAATAAATAATTTTAAATACAGTAAGCTACCACTTTGTTGCTTTAGGCGCCATTTTTCTTTCTGCCTCTCTCTCTCTTTTATAGTAAAAAGAAAAGGGTAATCATTATCATTATTCATTTTTTAATTTTTCGTGTCTTTCCAGTTTTTAATTTTGTAATTTTTTTTGTTTCCCTTTAATTTGTTTTTTTTGGGGGGGGGTAGGAGGAGGGATGAAGGGAAGAACTTTTATTTACCGATTGAAAAAATAAAAAAATAATTTTCCAAGTTAATTTTTTTCTTACGTATTTAATATAATTAATTTATGATTTATTATTATTTTTTTTTTAAATTTGGGGTAATAAATTCAAAAGCAAGTAATAAAAGTTGTAATAATTTATACGATTTACGTTAAGCTCGTTTAAAAAGAAAAAAAAAATTTTACGATGGAGAGATTCGAATACAAAACAAGTTTCAATTTTTTTTTTAAAATTCGACGAATGTTTTCGGACATTTTTTTTTTTTATTCTACGAGTCGAATCGGATTATGATAAAAAAAATTATTATCTATTTCATTTCCGCCATTTTATTATTGTACGAATAATAAGACCCCTGACATGAAGAAGTTGAACTCGGAAAGGCGGCGGCAACAACAACAACAACAACAAAAATTTTTTTTTTAACTTGTCAACATTTTCATGAATCGGAAATGATGGGATCCTTGTTTGTTTGTTTGTTTGTTTGTTTTCTACGACGAGTTGTTTCTCTTACGAATGATTTTTAAACAACAACAAATTTTTTCGTAAGATTTTTTTTTTTTTGCTAAAGGTTAACTCGATTTTTTAAATAAAAAACACGACGACGACGATAACATATCGAATAAAATAAAAAAAATAATATTTTTGATAAATTTACTCGATTTATTATTAATTAATTAATTAAATTAAATTAAATTATGTAAATAATTTATTTTAAAAGATGAGAAAGAGAAAAAAAAAAAAAAACTTTTGCAACTTTCTATAATTTATAATGACCATGTTTTTAAATGTTTGACGCCATTTTTAAACGTAAAAATATCTTTTAAATAAATCATCGACGATTAATAATAAAAAAAAATTTTTTATTAAACGATAATGATAATATTTTAACAACGATTATTTATTTATTTATTTAATATCGTACATAAAAAATAAATTATTATTATTATTATTATTAGTTTTTTTCAGGTCGCGTAAAGGA
>NW_002987111.1:23164-28915 GCF_000006295.1 Pediculus humanus corporis
AAAAAAAAAAAACTTCTTTTTTTTTTAAAACGCGTGAGACAATCGAGTTGTATTTAATGATTATAAAACGCACATTTCATTTCCTATTTGAACGCACACCCGCACGCACACTCACACACGCACGATCGGTTTTTTTTTTTACAAATAAGTTTTTAATATATATATATTTTTTTAATGTTTAATTTCCTATAATTTAAACAATGATAATGATGACGACGACGACGACGATGATAAAAATAATGATGGTAATAATAAATGTCCGTTTGTGGAAATGATGGCGAAAGTGGGTTCGTTTGTTTATTATTTACGCGCGTAAACTTTAATTCTGGAAAAATTTCTCAATTAAAAAAATAAAAATTGGCATAATTTTTATTACATTAAATAAATAAATAAATAAATAAGTATTATTAATTAATTAATAAATATGGATATTATTATTATTTCGCGATGAACAACGACATAAAACATAATTAATTAACACGTTAAATTAAGAAATTTTTTTTTTTTAACGACGTGTCATTAGAATTAATAAAATATGAATTAAATATTTTTGATTATAATAATAATTATTATTATTGTTATACTTTAATTTATTTTTGTAAAGAGTAAATTTTATTATTCTCTTTTCAAATAATAAAAGAAATTCGGGACTTTCTTTTTCCTACACACACCCGCACACTCTTCACGGTAGTTTTTTTTAAAATAATAATAATATTAATTATTATTATTATTAATAATTTTTATACCTTTTTCATATACCTTGACCGTTTAAATCATTTTTTTTTTTTATATCAAAATCCCGATTACCTTCGAATACAAAAAATATTACGAGGGATTTTTTTAAACACGTACATAAATAAGAAAAAAAAAAAAAAATTTTTTTTTGTTTTTTTTTCAAAGTTAAAAATACCCTCGAGTTGATGAAATCGTGTCTTTAACAAAACGTTCGAATGTTTTCCTTGCTTAATTTTTTTTTTTGGAAATCCAAACCTTCTAATAATAATAATAATAATAATAATAATAATAATAAATAAATTGTATCGAAAATTTTATGAAGTTTATTCCATATGTAAAAAATTTTTTTTACCAAATTTAATGCATTGAAACAAACGAACAAAGATTGATGGAATGATTGAGCCGGTAGGAAGACGAAGAGAGGAGGAGGAGGAGGAGGAAAGGTACTTCGATCGTACCTTATTATCAAATTTTTAAACATAAATATATATATATTATCTACTAAAAATTGTAAAGATAGTGATTTGATGTTAGATAATTAGAAGAGATATGTAATTAGTGGTTTTTATGCCGACTTGAGCGTTAGAAGGTTAGTAATTAGACTTGAACGGTGGGCGGTTTTTCATTTTTTTTTTTCCCATTTTAATTTAGTTTTTTTTTCTTTTTTTTAACCGTTTTATAAAAAAAAAGTGTTTATTAAAAATAATAATAATAATAATTTAATTTTTTTAACCGTCGAATTTTTATAAATAAATGCGACAGTTATTAAAAATAAAATAAAAGTTTATATTACCGAAAAATATCTATGCATAAATTTTTTTAATTTGTCAATATTTAGTATTATTACATTTGTTAACACATATACTCTCTCTCTCTCTCTCTCTCTCTCTCTCTCATTTCCCTCTCTTTCTCTGTCATTTCCCCCTCTCTCTCTCTTTCTCTAATTACTCTTTTTATTTATAATAAAATAATTAGGAAAAAACTTTTTTATCATTAACAAATTAAATTATTTTTAATTTTTTAAATAATATTTATGAGAGAAATTTTTTAAAATAGAATTATAATTAATAATTTGAACGATTGATTTTAAAAATCATTTTAATCGATAATCGATAATAATAAATCAATAAATCAATAATTTTACATAAAAAAATAAAAGAAAATTTTTTTTTGGTAATAAATTAATTAAAAATTTTAATTTTGTCTGCTTTTTTTTCTCTCCACGGATACATTAATTAATTAATTTTAAATATTTATTAGAAATATTATAATAATTTATGTATATATATATTTTATCATTAAATAAATTTATGTATTTATTAAAGTTAAAAAAGTGAAATTTAAATAAATAAAAAAAATTTTTTTTTTTCAACGATGATGATTTTTTTCATATTTAACTTATTAAAATTTAAAATAATAATTTATTTAAAAATTTTTGTCAATCGTTTATTATTATTATTATTATTAATGATGATGATAATAATAATATCAAATAACATAACTCCCCAAAAAAAAAAAAAAATTTACAAAAAAAAAAAAAGAGGAAAAAAGCCGCATCGGGTGATGCGGATGAATTTAAATTAATTATTAAAATAAAACGATTTGAAAATCATCATTAATTAATCTCATTAATAATTTTTTTTTAATAAAAAAATCGAAAAACGAGTTTTTTTTTTTTACCCGAAAAAGAAAAAAAAAGAAAAGAAGAAGAAGAAGAAGAAAAGGAGGGAAAAAAACTCGTTTCGGTCCTTTAAAAAAAAAAAAAAGAAAAAAAATTTTTTTTCGGATACGAAAATTTATTTTATTTGTCACGATAATAATAAAAAATTAAAAAGTTTGCATTTATTATCATCTATTGTCCAACTAATAAAAATTTTCCCCCACGACCGGAAATTGTAAACGAAAGAAAACAATTTCCACTTCCTACGAAAAAATTTCTTTTATATTCTATGAGAGAAATTTTTCACAAAAGTTTTGTAGGAGGATGTTATTACGTAAAAAAAAAAAAAAAAATTAATTGAAAAACTTGATTATGAGACCTAAAATGAAAATATTAAAGATTCACTCACAAGATAATAATAATAATAATAATGATAATATGAACGTTCATCCCACCGTTTATTTAAAATAAAGTTAATTAAAAAAAAAAATAACGCATTTATTCGATCTTCTCATCGATGCTACCGGTCTAATTTTTATTGATTTTATTGATTTATTTATTTCTTATCATCATTTCATCTTCTTATCTCTAATCATAACAATTTAAATTATTTAAAAAAAAAAAAAAAAAAAGGGAAAACTAAAAAACGTTTCGTAATTTTAACTTTTGACCATGCAATTTTTGTTTTTATAAATTTCTTAAGGTAAAATTTAAATTTACCGAATCGAATTTTTCTTTTTTTTTTTTTAAATTGACATTAAATAAACATTTAAACCGCCATGTTTTTTTTAAAATAATTATAATTTATTAAATAAATTATCCCCTCTCTTTTCTCTCTCTCTTTCGTTATTTATTGGTTCTTTTCACGACTGACTTTCTCCCACTTTTTTTTTTTTTATACTCTCCCACTAATATGAGTAAAATTAAAAAATCAGTAATAAAATTATACGTTTCGAAACGGCGAATCGCAAATAATAATAATAATGATGATGATGATAATGATGAAATTTCAAAAGGAGAAAAAAAAAAAATTTTTTATGGATTCAGGTTGGCAAAAAAAAACAATAAATTAATCGAAAGTAACACACACGACTAAAATGTTTTTATTTCACGATAATAATAATAATAATAATTGTGCTTTTGATATGAATGAAAGAGGACATTTTGGCTGACACATGGAAAATTAAAAACCAAAAGGAATAATTCATTTCCGGTAAAACGATTCTTAAAGATTGAATTTACCAGAAAATTTCTACTGAAATAATCGTCGTGAATACGAACCGGAAAAAGGAATCAAATTGCATCCACGCCGTAGACAAAAATGTGCCAGCCGGCCTTATCATACCGGATATTCTGATAAGAAATAAAAAAAATTAATTTAACGGCTGAAAAAAAAGAAAAACACCAAAATCAAAAAAGATAAAAAAAATTAAGATGTAACGTAAATTGAAATTTTCGGGACGTGGGAAGAAAAATGAAAATAATTTCAAAGTTGAGAATACTGAAAAAGCACAAAGATGGCAACTTTTCGAAAGGAAATTAAAAAAAGGAGAAACCTTTTTATATAAAAACAAAATTTTGATGTGTGGGAGACGTTTTAAATACTTCAAAAAAAAAAAAATTTTATTACTTAAAAATCCGATAGAAACCTGAAATAAATTCTGGAAAAATTCCGTCAAATATGACGTGACAAATCTTTTCCTTTATTTAATATAAAATAATAATAATAATTAAAAAAAATAAATAAATAAATAAATAAAGAGATAACCTTTGATTTTTATACGATGGTAAATTTGTATAAATGTTGATGTGTACAAAACGATCGTAAAAAATTTTTTTTTATAATTTTATGTAAATGATAAGTAAATAAATAAATAAATTACTTTTTTTTAAAGTCTTGTGTGTGTACGTGCGCACGCATGTTTGTATAAATATATATACGTAAATAAAAATGTAATTTATAGTAAAATTATAAAACTATAAAAAAAAAAAAAAGAATTTGAAATTTTTATTTTTTGTCATCACGAGGTAAAAAAAAAAAAACTCGTGTAATTTTCTTTTTTTTTTTAATCATTTTAACATTTTACTATAATTTATTCACTTGAAAATTTCATTTCAACTCGCTTTTGTTGTAAAAAATTTTTTTTTTATAGTTATAGTTTTTTATAGTGCTATAAAATAAATCTTGTTTTAACAAGTATCAAATTACGTTATTATAATAATGTTATACGTATACAAATCACAATTTTCACTTTTTCCCCCTTTTTTTTTCTTTTTTTTTTGATTTATTAAAAATAATAAAAAATAAAAAAATTGGACGAACCGGAAATGAAAAAGATCATGAAGGAAAAAAGGGTGGGAAAAACAGAAACGGAAGAAAAAAAAAATAGATAATTAATAATAATAATAAGAACGTTAAAAAAAAAAAAATGAAAATCATTCTGCGATCATTATTAACCTTAAATTAATGACGTCATTAATAGTACGAATAAGAGGGCGCTAGAGTGCAATGGTTGACGCGCGCGTTTACATCATGTCAATTTATTTAATTAATTTTAATAATGTTTTATTTAATGATTTAGTTATAAGTTATGTATCAAAAGTTTTGTTATTTAGTGTAGTTTATTGTGATATAATTAGTTTTTTATATTATTTAAGTGATAGTTAAATTATTTTAAGTTTTAATTTACAAATTGTTACCGGTTTCATGTGACAAAATGGAAGCGTGGGGAATAAAAAACCTTAGAAGATGCCTTAGTACGTCTAATTATTAGGGGTAAGTGTCTTATTTAAAGATTAGAATTTCAATTGCAAAAGTGTTGGGCCACCATAGATATAGGACAAATAACTAAAAAACTAAAAGGTTTAAAAATTTTACATTTATTTGGTTAATTATGAGAAGTTTTACTAAATATCTTTTTCATCTCATCATAAAAAACAAAGATTTGGAGTAATTTCATAAAAATATTTATTAATAATGATTGATTTGTTATATATAAACTCAGTGTAAAATGTCTACACTCTGGTCATTAAGGGTTAATTTACTGATTGTTGTTTGTTTTAGGCCTTTTCTTGAGTTAGTTTGTCTCATTACAACATAGTTTACTCTATTGACAGTGTAATACTTCATGTAAATCTGAACCAAAATCAAATAAAATTAGTAGCTTGTATATCAATTGATTTTAGCGTAAGGAACTATGAAAAAGCACAGTATACTCTATTTAATATTGCATTTCTTGAGCTGATTATAAGTAGTTGAGTTAAATACCTCTGTCACACTAATAAAATAAGTACTTTAATGAAAACACTTGTACTAATTCATTTTTGCATTAGTGGGTGTAAAATATCAGTACTCC
>NW_002987111.1:29657-31675 GCF_000006295.1 Pediculus humanus corporis
GACAAGAAATTGAATAATATTATTAATAAATTTTAATTAAAAAAAAACTTTTCCGTTACATCAAAATACAATATTAATATTATTTATTAATAATTTTTATTTATTTATTGCGAAACTTATTACGAAACGTAAAAAAAATCGTTTTTTTTTTATCATTATACTTTAAGTCATTTAACGTTATTTAACACGAATACGTACGATGCATGAATATGTTTTTAAAATAAATAAATAAATAATAATAATAATGAAAGAGTTGTTGACACAACAATTGTAAATTATATATGTTATTATATGTTTTTATTTATTTAAATAATAAAATCGTAATAGTAGTAGTAGCAACAGTCATAATGGTATATAATAATAATAATAATAATTTAGTATTAATAAATCCACGTTTTCATTACTGTTATTAAATAATACATAAATTAAAAGGAAATTTTTTTATTTTTAAATCGATATTCTAGAATTTTCTTATAGGAATTATTTGAGAGAGAGAAAAAATATTGTTTTATTATTATTATTATTTGATTTACGGGAATTTGTTTTAAACATTTTTTTTTTCTTAACAGTTTCTTTTATTTAAATAAAAAAAATTTCTCGAATAATCATGAGGTTGACGAAGTAAAAATTATAAAAAAAAAAAAATGGCTTCGTTGATATTTTTCTAGAAATTTCGACTAAAAAAATTTTTTTTTTCTTTCTTAAATTACCGGTTGGTTGAATTTTACTAATTTGACTCGGAAATAAGAATTTTTATAATTAGTAATACAGTCTTTTTTTTTTTTTTTTTAAATGGCAGCCCCCCCATAATTATTTAAATTTTAGTAATTTTTTTTTTTTTTTTGAAAAAGACAGTTTTAATGGAAGAGAGAGCGAGAGAGAGAGAAAGAGGTGGACCACCACCCGAGTTAGAGTTAATGTTGGACGCGTGCTAGATTCTGGCATACCCTCGAAGAACTTTAACATAATTAACGCTTTCCGCACAAATCGCATTACATTTTTTCTTTCCTCTTCATTATGTCATCTTTTTGGTTGTTTTTGTTTTACTAAAATGATACTTCTTATCTAGTTTTTATTTAAATTTTTTTTTAATTGGTATTAGTTGATGAAAATATGGTCGTTGACTCTTTCTCCCCTCCCTCCCTCTGTCTCTCACCACCGATACAGGATTCATTTTTTTTCGGAAATCCCTAATCGTTAAAGACAACCGAAAGATTTTTTTTTATTGACGTAAATAATTTTCAGGATTTGATAGAAAAAAAAATTCATCCTGGGATTGCAATGTTGATGCCGTGACCCTCCCCAAAAGACAGGTTGATGGTGTGAGAGAAATTTAAGGAGAGGCGGAGTCGAACCCGGTTTAATAACAGATGAATTTTAAAATTATTTTAAAACGTGGAAAGCCGAAAAATTTTTTTTTTTTTTTTTTTTTTTTTTAAGGTAAAAACTTTAATTAAATAACCTTGATCGGGTGAAGTTATTGGAAATAAGGTGTGATTTGCACGGAGATATAATTCATTTATACAATTTTTGCCCTGTGAGAAATTAATAGATGGTGCGAAGGAGAAACAAAAAAAAAAAAAAAAGAAAAACCTTTGAATTGAGGGTAACAAATTAAAAAATTAAAGACCTTCTTCTTTTTATTCCTCCTCCTATCATCGTATAAATCCTTCCGGAAACTTCCTCTTATCCTCGATCGTTTAATTATTACGTACGTTGATGACGACATAAACAAAATATTAATTAATTTTTATTCTGGCCGCGACAGGTGGAAAATTCGATTCGAGGTATCGAAAAATCGTGAGTTCAATTTACGAATAAGTACTTTATTAGAAGTTTTTTCAAGCATGTGTCTCATGCCACATTTTATTATATTTTATTATATCATAAAAATATATATTTTGATTTTTAAAATGTATGTATGGGAGAGTGTGTGTGTGTGGGGGAGGGAAATAAAATAAACAGGTTGTCAAGATGATATAAAGTTTGAAGAGAATTTTGAGGATATGTGGAGCTCC
>NW_002987111.1:32277-36417 GCF_000006295.1 Pediculus humanus corporis
CAACTTTTTCATATTTCAGGTGTTTTTTACGTTGTTATTTGTTTTTTTTTTTCATTCAACTGACAATAATCAGACAGGTAAAACGGTCAACACCTAAAAGAAAAAAAAAAAAAACATTTAATGACAAGAAAATTACTGGAAAGGCATTTAAAACAGCTTCTGCTTCTTACTATTCGTTATTTATTAATTTTATATATATTTTTTTCTTTTTTATAATAATATATTATAATTAAATTATTACTCTGAAGAAAAGAAAAGCAGAAGAAGTAGAAGTAAATAAATTTTTTTTTTTAATTATTACTTATAAATGGGGGGAGGGGTTGTTCGGTTGTTCGATTAATTAAAATCGGATGAAACATTCAACGAGGAAGATAAAATGTCGAAAAATAAGAAAAATATGACAAAATAATAATAATAATAATTTTTTTTGGTAGTCTTTGTGCGGTTGTTTGTTAGTAACAATGTCCCTTGTGCGTAAAAGACAAACGAATTTTGAATCCCCGAGGTTTGTCATCGTACCTTTTGATTTTTTTAAATTTAATTTTCTTTTTTGTGAGAAAAGAAAAAAAAAACGTTAAGAAACTTTTTTTTTTTTTTTGGAAAATCAAAGAAGAGGTCAAACGTCAGAGATTATTGTTTTGCAACAAATCTAGAACGTATCGGACTTTTTTTTTTTTTTTAAATTCTTACAAAACACCTTTTTTCTCTCTTTCTCTTATTTCGCGCACCGTAACCAATTACAAATTTTATTATTTTTGGGCAAATCAATTTCTTTTGACTTGATGAGTTTTTCACGAAATTTAAAAATAAAAAATAAAAAAAATTTTTTTTACTTTTTCCATTTACCTCGAACTTTTAGTTTTAAAACTATTTTCGATCATAAAAACAAAACAAAAAAATAAAATCTCCCACGAAAATAATAATCATTATCGTCATCATCATCATTATTAATAAAACAATAAAAAAAAAAAACATAAATCGATTATTGGAAAAAAAAAAAATCGTTTAGGAATAAATGAAATCAACTCCAAAAAAAAAGGAAAAAATTAGAACGAAAGAAAAAGCAAAGGAAAAAAAGAAATAGTAATACAAAACGTTGTGGGAAAAAATAATAACCATTGCCAACATTTAAAACAAAAAAAAAAAAAGGAAGCATCAATTAGAATTCGACAGGCAAAAAAATCCCTGCTGGTTCGGCGGCAAATAAGGTACGACCTTCGTCGCCTTTCTCAGCACGCAACTCAATTAATATCTGTCAGAAACAAAAAATAAAAAATAAAAAAATAACTAAGGTCAATTTCGCCACGATTTTTGAAGATAGATAGATAGAAGAGACTGAATAGATTGTAAAAAAAAAAAAAAAAAAAAAAAAAAAAAACAATCTCGAGGCAGGGAGGCAAACAAGAAGAAGAAGAAGAAGTCATGCCACATCTCTACCTGTGTGTGAGAACTTCCGGGTTTCTTCTCGATTACTAATTGGTCAAAATTTTATTTCATGCCATGTATTAAAGTCAATCACTTTAATTATATATATTTACACGTTGGATAACAATAATTTTAACTTATTATTATTATTATTATCATAACTCAAATAGATTTAAAAAAAAAAAAAAAAAAATTATTCTTAAACGGTTTTCAAAAAAATAACATCTACCAATCAACTTCCTCCAATATGAATTTTTTCTCTCCACTATCCTTTTGCCCTCTCGCTTTCTCCCCCCCCCCCCCCGCTTTCTCGCTACCTCAAACGACAACCGATAATTTTTCTTTTTACCTTTTTTTTTTTCAAAAGAAATTCTTTTAATTTTTAAAATAATTTTCTCCTGTCTTTTTCTTTTCTTTTTTTTTTGTCTTTCTCCTTTATCGAATATTTTATTTTTCTTCTTTTAAATTATCGTCTTATCAATAATTTACAAAAAAAAAAATATTTATCGATTAAGGTTTCCCTTAAGGCGATGCATCGGCTGCTGCACACAAACACAAACAAAATCAAAGAAAAAGTGACGCGCACATTCTACGCATCTATTATCAATTTTTTTTAATAAAAGATTTTTTAAAAGAGACGGACGGACGTCAGAAAACAAGTTTTTTTTTTTTTTTTTTTTTTTTTTTCAGGTACCGACCCAATACAAGTTCCGATATATACCTCGTGACTCATTAATATCAATTTTTATATCTTATCGATAGAATTTTTACGGTTTTATAATTCCCTACGTATATCTCTCCGATTATTTGCCAAAAATGTCTCCGGGGGGAGGTGGAGGGGAGGGGAGTTTAATATGCGTCAAACAAACGAATAATTAAATTTTCTAAAAAAAAAAAAAAAAACATTTCGTTTTTTGTTTTTGGATTCGTGCGGATAAAAATAAATATTCAAAAAAAAAATGTATCCATGCGTGATATTAAAATAATTAGTTAATTGTTATTATTATTATTATTATTATTATTATTATTAATGTAATTCTCATTGATTTACGCAAGCAGACGACGGACGGACGTATTTAAAAACATGTTAAGTGAAAAAAAAATTACATGACGTCAAAATATTAGGTCAGGTTTTGACAGTTGGAAAATTTTGATTTTTATACGTGTAATCAATCATATAGATGATAAGAAAAAGTGGTGATAATAATTTTGTGATAAGAAAGATAGAAAGTAGATGAATTTAAAATTTAAAAAAAATTTTTTTTTGCGAAGATAAATATTCGGTTTAGATGCGAAATTAAAATTTTTTTTTTTTTGGGTTTTAACCTATGGCCGAATCAATTTAAAACTTGTTTGATCGACGGATTGATTGATTGATTGATTAATCGAAATTAAAAAAAAAAAAAAAAAGTGAATTGAAAATGATTTGCAAAATGAAGAGAGAGAAAGAGAGAGAGAGTTAAAAAAAAATTAACACGAGACGAAAAAATTTTTTTCTCACGGAAACAAAAAGAAAAAGTTTTTCCGCCGGTCAAAACGGAAATAAAATTATTATTATTATTTTTAATCAATAAAGCGATCGTTTTTTTTTTAATTAAAACAAAATATCAATTATTATTATTATTATTATTATTATTATTATTATTATTATTATTATTATTTTTATTTTTATTTCATCGATTCAAGAAATTTAACAAAAAAAAACGAGAATAATGAAAAGTTGCTACTTTTTTAACAAAAAAAAAAAAAAAAAAATTTGGTTAACCGACACACAAAAAAATTTTTTTTTTTTTTTTATTGTAAATAAGGTAAAAAAATGTTGTTTAAACGATTGTTCAGGTACGTTCGGGTGCGAATCCCCAAAAGGGACAGAATGAATTATGGATTAATAATGAATATGCACGTTTTACCAAAAAAAAAAAAAAAAGTATGTATAAAAAAAAAACAAAAAACG
Organism: Pediculus humanus corporis; assembly: GCF_000006295.1. Taxonomy (NCBI): domain Eukaryota; kingdom Metazoa; phylum Arthropoda; class Insecta; order Psocodea; family Pediculidae; genus Pediculus; species Pediculus humanus. The sequence continues at coordinate 35,657 of NW_002987111.1, forward strand.
TCCGGAGACAACAAACAACAAACAAATTCAAATATTTTGTGTATGATTATACCGAATGAATGAATTTTAATACGGGTTTTATGATAATAATAATAATAATAATAATAATTAAATTATGGATAAGTAAAACAAAAAAAAAAGAAAAGAAAAAAACTCACTTCGAAACGGATTTTTTTTTGTTTTTTTTTTTTACGCAATTAAGTATAAATTTTTTTTTTTTTTTTTGGAGGTTGGTATTATTGGAAGCAGGTACAACAGGTATAAAAAAAAAAAATTTAAGTAATAAATTGTAATTTATTGATTAATTGAACGGTTGTTTTTTTTTTTTTTTTTTAAATTTTTTAATATAATAATTATGTTTTTCTCTCTCTTTTATAAAAAATAAAATATAAATTTATACCTCCCACTATTAGGAAACATAAATAATTAATTTTTTTTTATATATATTTAAATTATGTAAATTACATAATCCATAATTTATTTATTTAAAATTAAAAAAAAAAAAAATTTTTTTTATAATTTTTTTAATTAGCGCGGGGGGATGGGAGGAGATAAGAGATGAAAAGGGGGCCGTACGAATGTTCTAACCAGGCATCCCCTTCATACCTCCCCGTTAAGTTTTTTTTTTTTTTTTTTTTTCATTTACCATACCCGTGAATGTGTGCGTGCGTGCGTTATAACGGTTAATAATAAAAATCGATTGATTAATTATTGATTTATTGCTGTTTAGTTTAGTCGTGAGTAATAAAAAAAACAATAAT
>NW_002987111.1:36437-38800 GCF_000006295.1 Pediculus humanus corporis
TTTTCTTTTTTTTTTTTTTTAAATTTTTATTTAAGGGTGACTTATTTGTTATCCCGTTAAAAAGAAGAAAAAAGGTGGGGGGGGGTTAGAGGGGGGGGGGGGGACATAAATTAATACGTCGGTTGGTTTTTTTTAAAAAAAAAGGAAATGTAATTAAAATCGTGGGGGATGCTCGGGGCTCGACTATTAAAAAAAAAATCCTTTTTTTTTTATTATTATTTTTTTTTTTCCCCCTTTTAGTAAAATTAGTTTGGGGGCCCAAATGTCGAGGTTAACGAGATTGCGCAAATTTCAAGGGGAAAAAAAAAAAAAAGAAAAAAAAAAAAAAAAAGAAAAAAAAAAAAAAGAAAAATACCCGATTACCAGTTACTGTATATGAGGCAGAACGAATCCTACGGTACTGCCCAATCACGATTCTCGGATTGATGGCTTTGGAATGCAAAAAAAAATTTTTTTTTTTTTTTTTCTAAAACACGAATTAACTATTGATAATATTTACATAATTATATTAATTATATATATATATATATATATATATATATATATATATATATATATATATATATATATATATATATATATATATTTATACATTTTCCGAATGAATTTTTTTTTATATATATAAAAATAATATAAAATTTTTTTTCGCGCGGTTTTTTTTTTGTTATAAACACACGTGCACGCGTTGGGCATCAATTTTTAAAAAGATTTTATTTCTTTGACACACGCACACACGCACAAACATACGTAAAACAGGATTGTTGTTGTTGTTGTTGTTGTAGTTGTTGTTGCGGTCTAACGATGCTACTTAATCAATGTTTTTTTTTTAATCTATCATTATCATATATATGAATATATAAAATATAATTTGTTTTTTTTTTATTTATTTCAAGGATAATAATTTTTTCATTAAATTGAGTCCGTTCACTTGCAATTATCAAAAATAATCATTTTTTTTTTTTTACAAATTATCACTCATTATTATTATTATTACTATTACTATTATTATTATCATTATTATTATTGTTATGTACTTTAATGCTCCGCGATCGTTTATTTATTTTGTTATTATTACACGAATTATATAGCATTTTAAGCAATCGTTTTAGTTTTTATTCTAATTTTTTTTTTGAAAAACCATAGAGTATAATTTTTTTAACGGTTTTTTATATGGGTCTGTGGCCGATTTTTTTTAAATAAACAAATAAGAATTTGTATTGTTTTTTTTTTCTTATCAGACAAGTTTTCCGTTCAATTTTTAAATAAATAAATAAAAAAACTTGATAAAACAAATCCAGATTTATTTGTTGTTGTTGTTGTAAATCGCGCTTTCTAGTTTGCGGGGTATTGAAAAAAAAAAAACCTGTTTGTTATTATTATTATTGATAAGAGGTTTATATACAGAAAACTTTTTAAAACTAGTTATCAGAAAACAACGAAAAAGTAGGAGAGAGGAGGGGGGGAAAGAAAGTTACAATTAGTTTTTATACAGGTGCACTAATTTTATTTTTATGAGATCTTTAAATAATTTATTTATTTTTGTCATCATCGTTAATAATTTTTTATTTTATTTTATTTTTTTTTCGGTTATTTATAATAAAGATTCTCGAAAATCGATTTTATCGATTTATTTATTTAAAAAAAAAAATCATAATTATGAATTTAAATCGAAAAAATTTATTTAAAAAAAAAAAAAAAAAACGTTTAAAAAATTTTAATTATAAGGAAAATTAAGAGGCACGACTTAAAAAAAAATTTTAAAAAATTCCATCAACGTCATCATCATCATCATCATCACATCACCATCGTTTTATCTAAAACCACGATTTTCCACAAGGAGAAAAAAAAAAAAGGTACAAATAAAGACATTTTCTTTTCCCTATCTTACCAGATAATAATCTTTATTTATTTATAACCGAAAACTAGAAAAATTAAAATAAAAAAAAAAATTTTCCGAGGTCGAAACATTCATGATTAGAAACAGGTTGCCAATTGTCCAAAATAATAATAATAATAATAATACTTTTACTCCGACAATGAGGGAAAATTTTTTTTAAAAAAAAAAAATTCGACTTTAACTCCTCGAGCTGTCACTTTTATTAAAAAAAAATTTTTTTTCCTGGATTTTCCAAAAAAAAAATTTTCAAGGTTTTCCTTTTTTTTTTGTTTTTTTGTTTTTTTTTTTTTTCATCATCTTTATCATCACTTAAATTTTTATTATTATTATTATTATTATTATTATTATTATTATTTTAATCGATAAGAATGTATATATAAGGAAATCCGATTTTTTTTATATTGAATGAATTTATTTTTTTATGGAAAATATCTCAAGTTAACATTGAAAGTTTTTTTTTTTTTTT
>NW_002987110.1:0-22702 GCF_000006295.1 Pediculus humanus corporis
ATTTATTGGATAAGAATAATTCTTATTAAAATGAAAAATTACGTAATAATAAAATAATCATTTTTACATTTTGAATAATTTCAATTTTTTAATCAATGATTAAATTTTACTTAGATGATTATAATTGTGTGTTATTTTCCTTTGAGGGATTTCCTTTGATTTTAAAAGATAAGGTGCATTTATTGTTAATTGTACGAATAATATTTACCTTGAATTATATTTATTAAAAAGGTAACCTTAAATTAATTACGAAAGAACAGGTTAAGTTAAATTTTTTTTTTTTTTTTCTTTCAAACGTAATTAATTTAACAAATTTTTTACGATGAATTTAATAATTTCCATTTGATAAATAAAATAAATTTAAATTTCACCTGATTTTTTAAAAAAAATAAATAAATAAATAAATTTCGTGCGAATTTATTATATATTTAAGTAATTTTAGCTTGGGGGAATAACGTTTTTCAAAATTTTTTTTATTGTTTCACGATTAAAAATTACAAAAGAAAAAAATTTTTCGTTTGTTTGTTTATGTATAGTTATTAAATATTGCAGGTTTATTGAATAATCACATGATATCAAACTCGATGTCTCATTAACTTATTTATTTTTTTAAACGATTAAAAAAATTATTTAAATTTATTATTTATCGATAGTATTAATATATAGAAATAAAAAAAAAAAAATAGAAAAATGGCGAATAAAGTAGTTTTTCATTAAACTTGAACCGTAACATTGGATTTAGGATAATTATACATTTGAAAAAAAATTATTTTTTTCTTTACAGTATAATTTTATAAATTTTTTGATGTAAAATGAGTTTTGTATCATTTATCATACAAACACACACACACACACACACGTTTGAAATATTATTTATTTACTCGCTGACTTTGAACTTCTAAATTATTTCAAGGGAAATCATAAAAATCTAAATAAATCGCTGAGGAAATCTTTTAATGTCGTTCAAGGGTAGATTAGTGTAAAAAACGTTTTGCAAAAAAAAAATAAAATTAATTAATGTACGTGTAAATACAACTTGTCGCATTTTCTAATAATTTCATTAATTTTTCTTGTTTTTTTTTTTTTTTAACCGTAGCACCAAAACTGATTGCGAAAATTTTTTCTTAAACATTTTATGATTTTCCAATGATGATTTAATGTCGGTTTTTATAGTTTCAATGCCCGTTTTCGTGTTTACAAAAAAAAAAAATATTACAAAATATTTTAAAATTATTAATAACGTTACATTTTTTTTAAAATAATTAATTAATTAATTTTTTATTTCGTTCTAATAATAATTTATCTTAAAATCAAAAAACACGTTTAAAACAAAAAAACATAAAAACATTTCAATTTTGTATCATAGGTAGAACGAAATAATTTTAATTTATTATTTTTATACCCAAATTTATATTTTGACGGTTAAAAAAAAAATTTTTTTTTTACACGAATTATCGGTAAATTAAATTAAAGAATAATTACAAAATTATTTTTTACTTGTTTGTTTGTTTTTGTTATGCGGCAAAAAGCACAACAACAACAACAACTCCGTGTCATTAAATATGGATTAAATATCATGTAAATATATTTCATAATCAACAAACGGGGTATGTTATCAACAAAATGCTCATGACTTAATTTATTTAATTTAATTTTTTTTTTTATTAAAAATATTACAAAAACGTTTTTTTTTTTGTGTTATCGATTTTATCAAAACAACATTCTCTTTATTTCATTAATAATAATTTTTTTTTTTAAATTTGGGTAAATAAATAATAAATTTTCCTCAAATAACGCTTCAAATTTTTTTTTGTTGTATTTGATTGAAAAATATATAAAAATGAGGTCAATTTTTTTTTTTTGAAAACAAACTGTGCGAAATAAAATTTTTTTTTTATATTTCAAAATTTTTTTTTTGCAAAATATGAAAACGAACGAAGAAAAATATTTGATTAAATTTTAACATTTAACCGGAAATAACAATTTTTTTATTATTTATTTATAGATTCTCGTTTTATTTTTGGTAACCTTTGTTAACGCTGGACCAAGAATCGGAGAATTTGGTAATGAAAACTTGGTAAGTTAAAAACAAAAAGTAAAAAATTCGTTTCTTTTTGCAAACGATCAAATTTGAAAAAATTTTACATTAAAAAAAAAAAAAAAAGCGATAGATTGAATAATAAAGTCGTTCCTCTTAATGCGTGAGACCTTGTAAATGATTGCTAGTCAAAATGCAATTAAGGGCCAAAGTTCTCTTTCTTTCTTTGTAAACTTTTACTCAGGTTCTTTACAGGTTTTCTTTTCTTTTTTTTTTTTTTTTTTTTTTTTACGAAATAAATAAACACCCCCGCATTTGGTTTAATGATTTCAAAAATTATCGTTTTTATAGATATTTTTTTATCAATAAGCGTAAAATAATTGTTTGAATTTCATAAAAAATTTAAAATTAAATTTTAGATAGAATATGAATATAGGTATGCGGTCGATGAATCGAAAACAAAAGGACCCGTCATGGATCGTTGGGAACAAAGAATCGGAGAATATGTAAAAGGAGCTTATAGCGTTGTCGATCCTGATGGAAAAGTAAGAACTGTCGATTATGAAGTTGATGGAGAAAAAGGTTATCACGCTGTCGTAAGAATGAATGAAGCAGGTACGTAATTGTACAGTTAAAAAAAAAATTTTTTTTTAAAGAATAATTTTTGGAAAAAAGGAAAATTAAAAAAATTTTTTTTTTTTAGCTACGGATTTGTTGAGTATTCAACAACTTAAACAATCTTTTGAATTATACCCTCAACCATCAGCCCCACCAGAGACACCATCAAGAGAACTTTCTCCACCAGATGAAAACACCGGAAAAGCATGGAATTTTCACTCCGAATCTCGTGTTACCGCTAATAATAATAATAATAACAACCAATTGGGTACGTTACTTTTATGTGAAACTATAATATTACGGTTTTTTAAATAATTAGAATAAAATTTGATGTTGAAATTTTTGATTTGTTTACAAGTATCGAATTATTTAAAAAATATTTTTAGAGTTCTTATTTTTTTAAAATTTAAATTAACGACATCTGCGATTTTTTTTAGGTCGTCAAAGATCTGAAGGTAGATTACCGGAAAATAATTTGGTTCAAACAGTGCCACTTCCTCGAAGGCCTTTGGAAAACTTACCATTGAGTCCGGCGAACTTTAATGTTCCTCAATCCACAAATGTGATTTATTATAAAACTCCAGCAGGATCAATTTATAAACCTGATTTTCAACCGGTAGAAACTGAACATATACTTTTCAGAAATGTTAAAAGGGAAGCTGTTGGTCCAGTAGTTTCTCCGACTAAAAACTAATTAAAATATAAAGTTTAGTAAAATGATTAAAAATCATTTTTTGAATTTTTTTTTTTTTTTTTGTGAAATTAATTATTTAAAAAATTTTTTTTTTTTGTTTATATCTCTTGAAAATTAAAAATCGACGTATAATAAATATCATTTATCAATGTAAATAAAAGTGGAAAGAAACAAACAAAAAAAAAATAGAAAAAAAAAAAAAAATTAAAAATTCATGACATTTTTTTTTATTTTGTTGTAATAAAAGTATATAATAAGTTTTTGTATATTTTTTTTTTTTTTTTTTTAAACTTCGTATCGTGTTATTATATTTTCTCTAATCAAAAATTTTTTATTTATAATATTAATAAATGTTTTTTAAATTTTATCATTAAAATTATTTTCCTTACATTTCATATTTCAAAAAAAAAATATTAAAGTGAAAGAAATTTTATTCAATAATAACATTCGACATTTTCAAAAAAAAACTTGAAATTATTATTTTTTATAAATAATGGCAACGCCTAAAACAAAAAAATAAGAAACGCCTTTTTACAAGTATATATTATTTTCAATTGATTTTAAATAGTTAATTAGTACAAAATCATGGAAAAAAAAAAATTATTCTAATCGTTGAAATAAAATAAATTTAAAATTTTTTATGTTAATTACATCAGTTAAATACAAAAGAATTTATAAATCATTTATTCAAAACAATAATACTCTATAATACTTTCTTTCATTAATGATAAAAAAAAAAATTTTATTTAATAAAAGGTGTGGTGTTTATAAATTTATTATTTTTATAAAAGCGAATGGAAAATTTAAATACTTAAATAAATTTATTAAAAGTTTGAATTAGAGTTTTCCTGATATTTAGTAAATGAAAATTTTAGAAAACATAAAATATTAAAAAAGTACTTTTCATTAGATGTTTGCTTACTTTTTAATATGATAGAAAATTAAAAATAAATTTAAAAAAACAAAATTTACACTTACTTATAATTAAATTATAAATATTTTAATGATCAATAATGATAAGTTCATCAATTCCCCAATCTTCATATGAATGATCGGGTAAATATCGTCTAATTATTATTGGAATTTTTCTTTGTTTTAATTCTTTCATTGCAATTTGAAGAGGATCAGTTTCACCTTCTAATTCAACCATAACTGGTGCACCCATAGCAATTTGTAATGCCCTTGTACCTAAGGTTACAATTAAAACATTATAATATTGGTTATCGCATCATTATATTTACTTTTAAAAAGGTCTCTCACCTAAAACTCTGGCACGCTCATATTTGGTCATATATTTAGTAGTAATTCTCTTTGATTTGGCAACAGAACCCTTTGCTTCAATGCTAATACTACCAGGATCAAGAGCATCAGCATCATCCTAAAAAAAAAAAAAAATTTTTTTAAACCTGAAAAATTTAAATACTAGTTTAATAAAAAAAGTAAATTTTACCTCTGGTTGATCTAAATCTTCCGCATTGTCATCATCATCAGCGTCATCAAAATCTTCTCCAACACTATAAAAATTAAAGTAAATGTTACGTTAATTAATTAAAATCATGTAAAATTTAACAAAATCATATAAAAAAGTCAAACAATTAAAAAAGTCAAAAGTTTTAAACAGAATAACATTTTAAATCATTTATTTAAAAAAAAAAAAAAGAACTTTTTTTTTTTAAATCAAACTTTAAGCTTAATCTTTTTAATCAAAAACCAAAAAATACTTTAAACAAATGAGTTAAAACAAGCGAGATAAACGAACAATGGTTGTTAAAGTTAGGTTAAGTTTTCATGAAAATTATACATATTTGAAATTTTTCAAGTTTTACTTTCATTAAACATATAATTAAAAATAATAATAATAAAATCTTTAGCTTTAATGTTATCAAAAATAAATAAATAAAATACTAACTCATCAGTATCGTATTTATCGTCAGACATGATTACTCAATTCCTATTTTTTAATTACGATATACACTATTGCAGTTATGAATAGCAAAAAAAAAAAATGGCGGAAGGAGGGAAATTCAAAGTGAAAAAAATAATGATTTATCTTATGAAAATAATAGTAACAAAATAATAAAAAGTAACACTGGAACAAATTTAATTGTGTATTATTTTTATTTTTTGGAAAAACTTTTAAGATAAAAAAAAAATTCATTTGGAAAGCTTTTTTTAAAAAGATATGGGCAGATGGAGTAATAAAAAAACTAATTTCACAGTAGAAAATAAATATATATATTAAATGAATATAAAACTTTTTAACTAAAAATTAAATTATTTTTAAAATAAAAATGCTTTAAAAATAAAAATTGCATTTTTCGTTTTAAATTTTCAAGCAACTTAAAATTATTGATGATGTTTTTTTCAACCGATAAACAATTTATTTTGTTGATGTTTTTAAGTGCACTTTAATATCGTAACATATTCATATCACAAAATTTATGAAGAAAACTTGGCACTGTTTTCTGTTAATTAATTAATTATAAATCACTGATTATATAAATTATGTAAAATTCTTTCTTTTTTTTTTTTTTTTAAATTTAATTTTCTAAAATATTGATTTTCTAAGCGTTCATTTTACAGTGTTTTATAATTTACAATTAATCGGTACCAAAGTATTTTTGTCCAAAATGATTTGGAGCCAATGGATAAATTTCAGAAGTTAAAATAGTCATATCTGGAAATTCTGATGTGAGAGATTTTGCAGCAGTGGGTGTGCAAAATAAATTCGATAATATGATGTTTTCTTCAGAAACATTATGCTCTTTTAATACTGCAACAGCTTTAGAAACTGTATTACCTGTTCCTAAATATTAAAATAAATATATATTTCATTATTTTAATCATTTTAAAGTAAAAATGATGACTATTTAAAATTTTTTTACCCATTATTGGATACATAAGGAGAACTTTTCTGTCGGCAATATCATCTGGGAATCTAGCATAAACAACTTTTGCTTCATGAGTATCACTATCACTTTCAATTAATATTTTTCCTATCCTGATTGATCTGCAGCAATCCCTTAAACCTTGTTCCATAGCTTCACCACTTCTAATAATAGAAACCTATTATATGAAAAACAACAAGAGAAAATACAAACAAAATAAATGGCAAAATTTAAAATTATAAAAAGTTAATTTTAATTATTATTCAATAATTACCCCACAATTGCCTTTTTTATATTTTAAACCTTGGTAAGTAGCTCCAGTAGGTGTTACTACTTCACATTTTGAAAAAGGTAACTGATTTAAACTTTCTTCTATAACTAGCCTGATTAATCTATCTGCATAAAATTTAAAATCGCTTCTTGTTGTGTTCCTAAATTAAAATGTAAAAAATTAAAAGGTTACACTAAATTTAAGAAATTAAGAAGTCTTATAATTATAATAAATATCTTTCCTAAAACTTAATGTTTTAAATAATAAAAAAGTTCATAAAGAATATATTAAAGAATGATTTTAATATTTAATTTATTTAAAGTAAAAATTAAAAAAATAAATTACACTCTTGTACGTCAATTTAATTAATTAAAGTACAGTATTTAAGTAGACCCCAAAAAGTTTTTTTTTACCTATCCCTAATAATAGTCTGAAGTTCTCTTATTTGATCATTGGGAGGTAAAATTTTAAGGTTAGAACCGTATTCTGATACAACATCGTTAGATCCATTATCTAATGTTATTTCACTCGATCCGTTACAATTTGAAAAATCTACCAGCATGCTTATATTTTATGTGCAATGTCACTATGTATGTTAATATTTTTTGTGATGAAAAACATGCAGATAATTTAATTGGTTGGAAAAAAACCATAGAGAAAATAACATTTGTATTTACTCTCTATGTCTGATATATCTACGTAATTTCCTCCTACATCTCTCAATCTTAAAAATGGAGTCCAAAGTTGACGAGGTGACTAACTCACTTATATTTGAGCATTTAAATAAATTTGACAAAGATTTAGCTAATATCTTCAAAAAATTAAAAAAATTTGTAAGTTTTTCATTTGTTTTTTAATTATTTAATTTAAAATTCTACATATTTTTTAAAATTTGTTACTAATTATTAATTTGTTTGAAAGTATCAATCGCCACATGTGTGGGGTTGTTCACAACAAATGGGATAGAAATATGAAATTTTTTTTTAAATTATGAAAAACACAATATTTGATTTAATACTTATTAGTTTTGCTCGAATTCATTAATTTTTTTACTAATTCCATTTAATTATTTTATCTCTTATTTGAATATTAAAATAAGAACCGGCATTACAACTCTTTTCCAAATGCTTTTGGCGGCTTTATTTTAATTCATTAATCGATTTTTTTTTTAAATGCAATATTACTATTTTTCTATTTATTATAGAATCTTTTTTTTAGAAACTTAATACGTAGTTTTAAATACCTAGAACTTCATATGTTATTTCAGTAATATGCTCATGAATCTTATTCAGTTGGTGGCATGTCCCCTCTAAGATTGTTTATAGTTTGGTTAATTTTTTCATATGACTGTTTTCTCTTGGGGGTAAAAATTTTTAATTTTTTTCATAGATTTTTTTATATCTTTCCCCAGTTTCCATAATTTGCCTAAGTTTTAATTCTTTCACTTTATTGATTTCAATAAATTTATTGGTTTTTGTTTGTCCATTATTTTTACTTTTTTTTTCGTGTTTGAATAAATAGTTTATTGTAATTTCCAAATTCTTTAAATTAAGTTAAACTAATTTGTTTTTATTAAAAAAAATATCTAATTTTTCAGATGATTAAACATAATTAGACTCTGAGAATTAAAAATATTAAATTTACAAAATTGCTTATAATTAACAATGTTTTTATTTCTTTTTTTTTTAGAATGGGCTTCAAAAGAATTCTCCTACAATCACTGATGTAGTTGCACATTATCTAAAGTATGTTTTCTTTTTTATAATTTAAATTTAAATTTACAAATTATTTTATTTGTAATTATTAAGGTTATTTTACTATAAAATTTTAGGTCCCATGGTAAATTTATTAAACTTTGTTCTCAACAAAGTTCTTCTTCAGATAGTTCAGATTCAGATGATGAAAGTTCAAAAAAAAAAACAGTAGTTCCTTCAAAGCAAAAAGATAAAAAATCAGAAAAAAATATAGGTATGTGTAATATTTTTAATATTAAATTTAAATGGTAATTAAAAATTGTAAAAATTTATAAGTTTCAGTTGTTTAAAAAAAAAAAAAAAATTTTAATTTATAATTATTATGCAATTATTTAAAATTGTATTTAGGAAAACCGCAAACTCCATCAAAACAGAAATCGTCTTCTAGTGAGGAAGATTCATCTGATGAAGAACCATCAGCTCAAAAAAAAACAGTTTCAGATTCAAAAGTTAAAGCAAAGCCTGTAGCAGCTGCCAAGCCAGCTAAAGCAGCACCTAAAGCTAAAAACGAGTCTTCTTCAGAGGATTCAAGTAGTGAAGATAGTGATGAAGCAAAAACTCAAAAAAGTACTCCAAATCCAGTAGATAAGAAAAAAATTCCTTCAAAACCTACTCCAGGTTACTTTTTTTTTTTTTTTTTTTTTTAAATCTTAAAATTTTTATTATTTTATTTGTATTAATTTTTAATATTACTTTTACTTTTATCAGTTAAAGGCAAAAAAGAATCAGATTCTGACTCTGACTCCGATTCAGACAGTTCAGATGAAAATGAAGCTTCTAAAAAAGCAGTACCTAAAAAGGAAGAAAAGAAAAATACACAAGTTACGACTACAAAAAATAAAAATGCACAGCAGTCTCAAAACACAAAAAAACCACAAAAAAAAGAGGAATCTTCATCGGATAGTTCGAGCGATGATGAAGAAGAGGAAAAACCAGTTTCTAAACCTGTCCCTGCACCTAAAAAAGAAAGTACATCAGATTCTTCAGATTCAGACTCGGATGAGCAACCAACTGTAAAAGCGGCACCCAAAAAACCAAATCAACCACCGCCTAAACCTGCTAAAAAAGATTCAAGCTCATCAAGCGATTCAGATTCGGATGAACCTCAAGTTCCTTCTAAAACCCCTGTAAAAACCTCTGCAGCTAAAAATAAAAAAGACAGTTCAAGTGACGACTCAAGTGAAGATGATGAGAAAGACAAACCGCAAGAAAAAGTTGTTAAAAATGAAACGCAAGCCAAGTCAAAAAAACAAGAATCAAGTGATTCAGATGATTCTAGTGATGAAGAAACAGAAAAACAACCTCAGCAAACGGTAGCAAAAAATTCAAAACCAGCAAAGGGAAAAAAAGAAGAATCTAGTGATTCAAGTGAATCTGACGATAGTGATGATGATGATGATGATGATAAAACTAATGTAAAAACTCAAGTACAGAATAAAGTTAACTCTAAATCTCAAAAGAAAAAGGAGGAATCTAGTTCTGATGATTCAAGCTCTGAAGATGATGGTAATAAGGAAGAAGCTAAAAAAAGAAAAACAGTTAGCAAAGGTATTTTTTTTTTCTCTCTCTCTCTCTCAATATTAACAAAATATTTTAAAAATTTACTTGAATGATGATTATAACTTTTAGAAACGCCTGTAAACAATAAAAAAGCAAAAATTGAAGAGAAAAAATCAAGTAGCAGTGAAGATAGTTCCGATAGTGAAGAAAATAAAACAGAAACTACTAAACCTTTAAAAGGTAATTTATTTATATTGTACGACCCAAACTTCTTCATTTATTGTTAATTTTATAATTATTAATGATCATTTGTTGTTTTTCAGGTAAAAAAAGGAAATTAAATAGTAGCGTCGACGAAACGCCTAGTAAAAAAGTAGCTAATGGAACAGTAAGTTCATTTATTCTATTGGTAAAAAAAAAAAAAATTAACATTAATTAAAATACTTTTAAAAATTTATATTCGATACCCATTTATTAATATTCGTGTATTGCATATATGTAATGTAGGTAAATAATGTAGAAGATGAAGTTAGTTATAGTCAGCCTACCAAAAAACACAAACCCGAGCCCTTTAGACGCGTTCAATCCGAACAAGTTTTTATTGATCCAAGATTGAAAGACAACTCTTTCGAAGCTAAGGTAAAAAGGCTCTATTTTTAAATGCTACGGTGACATTAATTAAGCGCATGAAAGTGTGAATAAGTTTCAGTCGTTAAAAAAAAAATTTTTTTTTTTAAAGTTTATTATATTGTTTATTATTAATTGTCGTGATATTATTATTATTCAATTTGATTTTTAAAAAAAATGTCACTGAAGCAACGAGAGCACGAGACCTTTGCTTCGACAAGAATTTCTTACGCGTCTCTCACACTTTCATGTACTTAATAAATGATCGCATTTTTTTTTTTTTTTTTTATTATTTTGTACAGGATAACGAAGAAAAATCGGAAGAAGTTACCGCGGGTGGTAAAAACGAAAATTGGGAAAAGCCCAAATTCGGATTAGGCTACAATAAGAATAATGATCGAAATAGTACCGATAAGGGTTTTAATCGTGATGATAATAAGGGTAATTTCGGTCGTAAAAGTGGCAGTTTTAATCGCGATAGCGGTCGTGGTGGATTTGGAGGAAGGGATAGGAGAGGAGGAGGAGGATTTAATAGAGAAGGTGGTAGGGGAGGATTTAACAGAGATGGCGGTAGAGGAGGATTTAACAGAGACGGGGGAGATGAAAAAAAAGGAGGTTTTAATAGGGATGGAGGAGGCGGAAGAGGAGGTGGACGAGGTGGTTTTAACAGGGATGGGGGTGGAAGAGGAGGTGGACGAGGCGGTTTTAGAGGGGGTAGGGATAACTTTAGAAATAGTTTTGGAGGTAGAGACAGAAAAGATAACGCGGGCGGTGGTTTTAAAGAAAGGAAGTCTTTCGGGGATGCTCCTCCGGCAAATAAGAAAATAGTTTTTGACGATTAGTTGTAAGTATAGAAAAACTACTAAATAAAAAAAAAAAAAAAATTGTAATGGCTACATTATTTTTAAAATTTTTATGATTTTCTTCTTGACAAAAAAAAAAAAAAAAAAATTAATTTTTTTGTTTTAGAAAAATGCTAGAGGATCATGGGGAGAAAAAGCAAATTATGATTTCAAACATACCAGAGGTCGTGCATTCAGGCATGAAAAAACAAAGAAAAAGAGAGGATCATATAGAGGAGGACATATAGATATGTCCGTTAATTCTATTAAATTTGAAGACTAACAATAAAACAAATAAATATTGTTTAAAATTTTTTTTTATTTAGATTTTTTTTTTAATTACCTGCTATATAAAAAAATTAAAAAAAAAAAAAAAAATTATTAAAATATTTTTAAACAAGAAAAAAGCATTAAAATTTTATTTTATTTAAAGAAATTGTAAAAGGTTTCATACTAAATTGAAATTATTTTATGTTTAAATTAAAATTATTATGAAAATCTTTATTTTTTGTTTTTATTCTTAAAAATAAAGATAAAATTTAAATTGGAGACAAAGAGTAAATGAAAAAAAATTTTTTTTTTTTTATATTTCCTAACTATACAGAATGGTCTAAATCGAAAAGAACTATTATACCCCAATGATCACTGGGAAAAGATTGGGTTTGAGGAACTCTTTCTGAACCGATTAAAACAAAATGTTTAGGAAATGCTCTTTTGGGATTACTAAACCTGTAATAAATCCTATCAAATCTACATTTGGGCTTAAATTTACCAAAATTAGAAGAATTATTACTATTTTTGGTCATGTCCCATGTGTATTTAAATTGCTGAGGAGAACCACAAAATTCCCACAAGTCAAAAAAATTTTTAGGCGTTTTAACTTCTTTTTCTCTTAAATTTAAATCTCCTCCAAATATAATAGTACTGTTTTCTTCGAAAGACAAACACTTGCTAAAGGCAATGCTTAATTGTTGTTGCCTTTCCTCTGAATGTTCTTTAGTACTTTCCAAATGTGTATTAAGAAGTTTCAGTTTTAATTTACCCATGTGAGCTTCAGTTACTAATAAATTTCTGTCCATTTTAGTATTCGGGTAATCTACTATGTAGTGGTTATCATAAAAGATGGTAAAAATTCGAAGAAGGGTCATGGTAAAGTAATTGTCTTCACCACCCTTTAAACATTTGTACTCTGGAAGTTTGGTTATAAAATATTCTGCTGACTCTGGTATTACTTCTTGAAAGAAAACAATATCTGGTTCATGTTTTTGAATTAATTTAATGACTGCTCGAGTTCTTCTTTTAAGATTATGTACATCTAACCCATCTAAATTCCATGACAAAAATTTCATTCTCGGTGGTGGCTCTGTGGTAACTGTTTTTCCTTCTCCAAATAATCTTTCAACTATAATTTCAAATTATATAGTTAATATGTGAAAATACAATATGTTAATGAATGTATTATTATTTACCTATAGATGTATCATATAGAGAGTTTGATGCAACTGAATCATATTGACTGTTACTAGAATTTAATGTAAAAGGTTTGTTTTGAAATATTGGCTGATTATTCTGCTTAGACTCTTCATTGAGAGCTTCAAAAAAAGCTTCAACAGATTTTTTTAAGTTCCACTCATAATCTTGCAAAAATGTATGAGCTAAGGCTTCGTTTGTCTTAGTAATTTCAGCAAATTCTTTAGTAAGCTTTTCGTAGGTCGCTTTATCAAGAAAAAGATCTTTATCCTCCATACTTATGAATTATAAAAAAAACTTAAAAATTTAATGTAAAAATTTTCGTTGCATCATTAAAAATGAAGCAAATTATAAGTAATTTAATAAAAATTAAAATTAATTTTAAAAAAAATTTTATAAAAAATTTTTTCCCAGAATGAAAAAAAAAAAAAACAAAATAAATACAAAAAATATTAACGAAAAAATCAATTGAATGTACAAAAGTACGTTGAATTTTTTTACGAATTCAATCAAATATAGGTTGTTTGAATTTGAAGGAAACAAGACGAAAGATAATACGGCGCGGTGGCAATTGGATCATCGCCGCTAAGGTGCCGAATATTAATGGCTGCCATTTCTAAAAGCTTAAAATTATTTTAAATATGTAATAAATTACATTAAAGTAAATTTTCACTTAAAATATTTTTTTTTTTTTATATACTTAGTTTTTTTTTACTGTAGCGTATTAAGGAAATTTTTCTAAAATGATGTACACGGTAAGTAACAGTTTATTTTATTTAAGTTCTCTATTTCATTTTACAATTTCGTACCATGCTATATATAATTTAGGACGCTTTCTCATTGTTATTAGATGCAAGTAAATTTTTAACTAAATATTTTTGCACCAGATGCCGTAAAATATTTGGGCTATTTTTAAAAATTCCTGATCGTTAATTTAAAAAATGCATAAATTATTATATTAGTTAATTTTTTAGTACTTTTGGTTATATTTTTATGTAGATATTAAGAATAATTACACAGTATGTCCCTAAAAACTAATGCCGGTTTTTATTTAATTTTTTAAAATAGATTATAATAAGCATTAAATTTTAAACTATGGAGTAATTATGCACTTAATTAAAATACTAAAAAAAGGTTAACTTCATTCAAGCTTACTATAAATATTTGTACCATTTACATTTAATTTTTTTTCAAATGTGCAGGGTACCACTGCAGAACAAGACAACAGATTCAGTGACAAGGAGAAAAAATTATTAAAGCAAATGAAATTTGGGGACAGCTTGGTTGAAAAGGTAATAATGACCCATTTTTAAATTCAATTAATTAATGGTTCCCTGAAGTTTAATTAATTTTTTTTTTTTTTTACAAAATTTTTGTAGGTTGATATGTCTAAAGTAAAATTAGAAGTATTAAAGCCATGGATTGGCAAAAAAATAACTGAAATTTTAGGATGGGAAGATGATGTGGTTGTTGAGTTTGTTGTGAATCAGTTGGAAGAACATAAGGTAAACAACTTTTTTTATTTTTAAATTTATTTAAATATATATAATAAGTACCTCTTTGATTAATCATATAATTATTAAATATTATTTTAACTTTTAGCATCCAGATCCTAAAAAAATGCAAATTAACATGACAGGATTTTTAAATGGTAAAAATGCTAGATTGTTTATGCAAGATTTATGGGAGTTGCTTATATCTGCTCAACAAAGTGTCAGTGGAATACCCCAACAATTTCTAGACCAAAAAAAAGAAGATATTAAAAAGAGAATGGTACCTTAACAATACTTATTAACTTTATTTATACTTCTAAAGAAAAAGTTTTTTATTTTCATATTCATTAAATTTTACCTTTCAGGAAGAGCAAGAAAGAATTCAGAGTATTGTCGATAAAAATTTGGCTAACGAAAAAGAAAAGGAAAAGGAAAAAGAGAAGGAAAAAGAACGGGAAAGAAAACGAGAGAGAAGTAGAGAAAGAGAGAAAGAAAGAAGGGATAAATATAGAAGTGATAGAGATAAAATTGAAAGGGACAGAGGAAGAGATAGGGATAGAGATAGAGATAGAGACAGGGATAGGGATAAAGATAGAGATAGGGATAAAGACAGAGACAAAGATAAAGAAAAAGATAGAGATCGAGAGAGAGAACGAGACAGAGATAGAGATAAAGAAAGAGACAAAGACAAAGATAAAAGGGAAAAAGAGGTGAATAAAGTACTCTATATTAACTTATATTAAATGAATTATATTTTACTGTAAACATCATATAAGTTTAACATTAATAAAATTTTTCGTTTAAATGTTACAGAAAGGCAAAGAAAAAGAGTCTAACGAACGGGAAAAGGAAGATGATAGAAAAGAAAAGAAAAGGGAAGAATTTTCAAAGTCACCCAAGCACAATTCATGCCCTCGGCCAAATTCTAAGGATAGAAAATCTGAAGAACTTAAAACTAGAATTTCTGATAATGAAGCCAAAAATGATGTAAAAATTTCTGCCAGTTTGTAAGTAAGTTATATTATTAAAATTGATGTTATTATTTAAGTTAATTTTATTTAAATTTGAAATCATAGGTCTAAAGCTTTGTCCGGGGTTCAAGAAAAGCTTGCTTCGTTGTCTCAGAAAAAAGAAAACGATGGTTTTAAGCGATCTATTAGCCGATCTTGTTCAAGAGGTCGAAAATCTAATTCAGTAAATAAATCTAGGGAAAATAGCGTTGAAACTAATAATAAAGAAAATTCTGTAAGGCAAGAAGAAAAAGGAAGTAAAAGAAGTGTCAGTAGCGCTTCCAGTGAACGGTACATATTTTAATTAGTTAATCTTTAAAAAAAAAAAACGTTTTTTAAAATAAATGTCAACAAAATAATTTTTTACCTTTTATTTAGTTCTCCGAAAAAAGACGACTTCGAAATAAGAAAAAAAGAGGATAGCGTTCAAAAAAAAAGGCATTACAGAAGTAATAGGTCTCATTCAAGTGAAAATGAGAGGTCATCACGTCAGGTAACTTATTTTTTAAATTTAAAAAAAAAAAGCATTTTGCCGTTCTTAATAATTACCGTCTAAATGCAGGATAGAAGAGGAAAATCTCACTCCAGGTCCCCCGGTAGACGTCGTGACGACAGAGACAGAGAAAGAGAAAAACGGAGAGATCGGGATGATCGAGATAGGGAAAGAGAACGTGAACGTGATAGAGATAGAGATAGAGACAGAGAAAGAGAAAGGGAGCGGGAACGTGATCTTAGGTATAAAATTGAAAGAGAAAGAAGGGAGAAAGAACGTATAGAAAGGAGAGAAAGAGAAAAAGAACGTGAAAGAGATAGGGATAGGGAAAGAGAAAGACGAAGGTAAGAAAATTATTTTAAAAGAAACCTTTAAAAAAAAAAGTTAAAGTTTAAAAAATTTTTTAATTTTTTTAATTTAGAAGGTCTCCTTCTCCTAGGAGACGTAGGTCACGTTCTAGTCAACGATCTTCTTCCCCCAAGTCTAGATCTCGTCGATCCAGGTCTCCGAGGGAAAAAACTAGGCATTCTAGGTACGTTACTTATTTTATAAATACATGTATAAATTTTTTCGCAGTAGTTTTTATTTATTTTTATTCTTCTTTTTACAGATCTCGATCTCGAAAGCGGTCTAGTTCGCCGAAAAGAAGATTAGATTCATCTAGACGGCATTCGCCATCCCCTAAACGTCGGTCACGCTCACCAAAGCGCAGATCCCCTACCCCCAAACGTCGCTCTTCTCCTAAAAGACTTTCACCCAGTCCCGAAAAAAGATATAGGCGATCTCGGACACCCAAAAGAAAAGCAGATTCTCCCGTCATGAGGAAAAAGCGTGAATCCCCGAAACGTAGAAATTCTCCGTCGAAACTCAGATCAGAATCCAAAAAGTTGTCTCCTTCTCCAAAACGTAGATCTAAAAGTCCTAAAAGACGTTCCATTTCTGGAAAAACAACTTCCGTGTCTCCCAAGACGAGGTAATATTAGGATCATTTTAGTGTTGCTAAAATGTTGCTCTCTATTAACTAACGAAAAGTGTGAATAAATTTTTTTGTAGGTCTATAACTCCGAGAAAGAGGCAAATTTCTCCGAAACGAGAAGTCATCAGACATTCAGATTCCTCAATAGGTACCAGAAAATCTGATAAACATAGAAAAGACTTTTTAGAGAGAAAGCCCAGCTCAGAGTCAAGGTAAAAATTATCATTATTTTATTTTTAAAAGTTTTCAAGATTAATTACTAAATTCATATTTTATTAGCTCTTCTTCTGAAAAAGAAGAAACAAGTTCAGGTGAACCGGAGGATGATGAAGAAGAAGAAGAAGATAGATCTCCACCTTCGAAAAAAGAGAAAAGAATATCTAAGCATGATGTGATTGTGGAAAAAAGAACGGCATCAAGAAAGACTGTCAGCAAACATGAAAGAGATTCCGTGTCGAACGAAGAAAGTGACAAATATATTAAAAAATCAAGAGAAGAAAGTAAGTTTAAATAAAAATAAAATGTAATTTGAGATGTGACTATTTAAAGTCAAATTGAGTAAAACAAAAAAATTTTTTTTTTTTTTTTTTTTTTTGATAAATTTAAATTAGAAAATTCAACTTCAAATAAATCTAAACGTGGAGAAACGCATAAGAGCAGAAAGAGAGAAGAAAATTCTTCATCGGAGGATGATGACGACGATGATGAAGAAGTGGTGGAGGAAGAAGAAGAGGAAGATGATGAGGAGGAGGAGGAAGAAGAAGAAGATGAAGACGAAGAAGACGAGGAAGAAATAATTGAAAAAACTGTAGTGAAATCTGAAAATAAATCGAAAAAATCAAATGTTGACTCAATAGAATATTCTAAAAAAAAATACAAATCAAATTCACCGGATAAAGACAGTTCGGAATCGTACGACACTAAAAAAAAATCTAAAAGAAAAAGGACGAGATGCACGAGCGAAGATTCTAGCTATGAAGAAATGAGTAGAAAAAAGAAGAGAATAAAAAAGGTAATGAAAACATTAAAGTTAAAACATTTTAACAAAAAAAAAAAAAAAAAAAATTCTCATAAACGGGAAATTTTTTTTTTTAAGCAGAAGAAAAGAGAGGAGTCGGATGAATCCGAGGGATCTTCAGAGTACGAAGAAGAAGAAATAGAAAGTAGAAGACACAAGAAAAAGAAAAATTCTAAGAAAAGGCCAACTAGTTCGGATTCGGACGAACACAGTACGTATATTTCAAAATGCTAAATTAAAGTCATATTAAAAAAAAAAGAGAGAGAGAGAGAAAGAATTTAATAATTTAATTTTTTTGCGGTAGGTAAAAAGAAGAAAAAGCGAAAAAAGAGTAAAGGACAACCAGAAAAATCAGATCATAAACATAAGAAACATAAAAAGCAGAAAAAACATAGGAAAAAAAGAGCTAGCGAGGTATTTTTGTATTAAAAATAATTAAAAATTTATTATAACATGATTCATAATATTAAATTTTTTAAAAATGTTTTTCTTCGAATAGGAATCTTCTGATGAAAGTGGTAACGAAGAGTTAGAACGCAGACTCAGAGAAAGGGCATTAAAAAGTATGAAAAAAAGTAATGAAGACCACAATTACAGTGATTGATTGATTGATATAAATAAATAACATTTAATTTATAATAATATTTATAATAATAATAATAATGATGATGATGATGATTATAATAATTAAAAATAATAATACTAAAATGTGTTATTTAAATGAAATGAACTTAGTAAAGAATTGTTTACATGTAGTTATAGTGGTTTGTTCAATAAAATGTGATGTAATACTTCTTATTTTTTGACCATGTATTTACATTTTAAAAAAAAAAAATTTAAAAAACTTACTGTCTGAATATCGAAGAAAGACCTTAAGCTTTTTTTTTTTTTTCTTCTTGATGAATGTATGATTTTTAGACTTTTATCAATTATTATTATTATTATTCATGCATAATCTATTTTGAAAAAAAGTGTCTTGAAAGAATCTGAGATAATCATTGATATTTATTATTATTGAGTGAAGTTAAACCGCACATTTTTTTTTTTTAATTGTAAACCAATATAATATTATTAACAGTTTTTAATAACTGTGTTTAAAAAGCAATGTATAATATAGAATAAGCCATTTTGTCTTATTTATTATTTTTATTTTCCTTTTTTTTTTTTTCACTTCTAAAATTATATTGTTTAACTTATGCGTTTCTTACATTGCATGAAAAAACTTTTGATTAATGAGTTTTTTTTTTTTTTTTTTTTTTGGCGCACCTTTTACAAATAACCCGTTAGCGTTGAATTTTTATAAAATGGCGTCATACTAAATTTGAAAAAAAAATTTTATACACAAATTTGTAATTATGAATTTTCTTTTATTGGTAGTTTTAATGAAAATAACGACTTATAATTCTTTCATTAAGTAATAAGATGTTTCAGAAAATATTTTATTATTTCACCAAAAATGATTAAAATATTGAAAATTTGAACTTCTGATTAAAATATAAATATATATATATACATGTTTTAATTTATGCGGGTAACCTTTTCAGATATAATTTATCTTTACAAAATAAATTAATTATTTTCAATAATCAAAAAAAATTGACTTGAATGTGTGTGAACACGGGTGAACTTAGATTGTGGTGATTTTTTTTTACAAAGTTTACGATTGTTTATTATTTTATTTAATAATTGTTTGATGAAAATTATTTAAATTAATTAGCTTACTTGCAGACGTTACGAAATGCAATGACTTTTTTATTTAAAAGCAACAAGGCGATAAATTATCGCTAGTTGAACTGGTTGTATGGCTGAATGCGGTTGCCAAACAAAAGATTGTCTTGTAAGGTGTTGAGGTTTTTTACTTATTGATTTTTATTATTTTCTTACATCGTTATATATCTCGAGTAGTTTTTTTTTTTTTTTTTATATAAAAATGGTTATTAAATTATACATTTCTGGAATCTCTGGTAATAAAGAGGTAAGGGGATATTCTACACAAAAAGTATTTTTTTTTTTTTTTTTTTTAAAATCTATGTATGTTAAAAGAGGGAGTGTCCATTTTTAAACTGTAACCTTATGCCTCAGCTCAATTTCTCATTTTGACCTACGATGATTAATTAAACTTCCCATTTTTTTTTTTTTTTTCACCTATGATTTATTTTTAGCATTTTATATATATATATACATAAATAAAAACAGATAAAATTTATTTACTTTGTTTATATTTATAAAAGACAAAAAAAAAAAAAAATTTTTTTTAGATATACGTCTTTCCATTTAAATTAATTTAATTAACCTAACATTTTATTTGCAATTCACTTAATTCAATCTTTATATTTTTTAAATTTTATATTAATTTGTTTGTCTTTTAAAGTTACGATTTGGCTAAATAAAATATTTTTACATTACATTTTACACTGCTTTCATTAATATTATTGTTATTTTGATAAATCATCTTCATTTTAATTTTTTTGTTTAAAGTATACATTTTTATTAGTAATTAGATATTTGACTTGTAATACTTATTATTTAATTCTGCATTCTTTTGGATTTTACACAATTGTTATTATTATTTAGGTTAAAAAAAAACAACAAAGAGTTCAAATGATTCTCGATAGTAAGCAAATAACATATGAAGCAATTGATATAACAGAACCAGGAAAAGAAAAAGATAAAGAATTTATGCAACAAAATGGAAAAGTAAGGGAAAGCCTTGGAAAATATCCTTTACCCCCTCAAATATTTAATGATGATGATTTTTGTGGAGTAAGTTATTGAACATATATTACAAAAAAAATTTTTTCTAACCTTCATTTTCAAAATGATATTCAAAACAAAACAATCATCTGATTGATTGTTTTATTCGAATTTCATAACATGCTGTATTATGACATTGTTAATTCTTTTATTGTATATTTGAAATTTATTATTGTTTTATCAATTTTGTTTAAAAATTTTTTTTTTGTAATTATCATTGTGTACAAATTTTTTTTAGGACTATGAAGACTTTGATTTGGCAAATGAAATAGATGAATTAGAAAAATTTCTACATTTAAGTACAACTAATTCAAAAATTTTAGACAATGAATTAAAGGTAAGTTGATCAAAAAAAACATAAATATTATTTATCGAGAATTTTTATAAGAAATTTTAGATTTTTTGTGATTAAAAAAAAAAAACTTGAATAAAATTTTCTGTATTATTTTATGTTTTCAAAGATATTCTATTCAATTTATTAGGATTTATTTTAAAATTTTATTCTTTTAATTATTAGATCTTGCAATTTTAGTAGGTACTTTGTCAATGAAAGTTTTATTAAAAACTATTTATGCTTGCATAATTAACTGTTATTCAGCATTTTACTCTGCCTAAATAATATTTATAATTTTTAGTTTATAATAATAGTTATTCATAATTGTTTTCATTAAAGATTGCATTATTTTTTTAAATAATTTTTTATGCTTATTCAATAATATCGAAGGTAGAGCTTAATGACTCGAAAACTTATAAGTAAATAATATTGCAAACTGTTAAGATAAATAATTGTCGGAAGCTTAGTAGACAAAATAAATAAAAAAATACTTTTTAATAATTATTAATTTTTTACAATTTTATTGTTTTTTATGCTAAAAAAAAAAAAATAGTTTAGGTTTTTTTAAAAGTTAAGTTCAAGACTAGTAAAAGATGAGCTTTAATTTAGGTAAATGGAGTTCAAGAACAAATAATTGATTCGACTACATCTGATGATACTGAACAAGCAGAAGAAGTTGAGAAAAAAAATGAGGTGAGATGACAAATTGGCAGTTTAGGAATATTTCTCAATTACTGAAAATTTTCATTGAATGGTTTCTTCTTATGCTGTACTTTGATTTGCAATGGCTTTCAGGTTAATGGTGACATTGAAGATGTTACTTCTACTGTTAAAAATGACATTGACTCTAGTTCAAACAATTTCCCCGAAGAAAATTCTATCCCCGTTAAAGAGGTAGTAAAAATTTTGATAAAAGTTATTTAATACTTGGTCAGGTTTAAATGTGGTTTTTTTTTTTTTTTTTTTTTTTATCATTGAAGTTTTGTTAATTTCAATGATTTTACTTTATTAAAGAAAACATGGTTAAAATTAGCATATATATATATTAAAAGTGAATTTCAATTTAAGAAAAAAAAAATTTAAAACAACATAAATAACAAAACTATCATTTAAAAAATAATTAAATATTTTTTTATTTATTTATTTATTTTTATTCGACTGTATTTAGGTTTTTTTTATTTAATTTTTATAAATTTTAAATTATTTGATTCACTTATTAAAAATTTTAATAAATAACCTGTTTTAATACTATGAGTTTGTTGACCTAATGCAGTATATGCATGGTTGAGAAATAATTTACAATTTTTATTTAAATAATACTTCATTTAAACAGGGATGACATAAATTTTAATGAACTACATAAAGATTGTGATTATAGGATGATGTGGAAGAAAATGTAGAATTAGACAAAAATGAATTGTGTGAGGAAAAAACAGAAATTACAGATGAGGAGGAAAAACCTCAAAATGAGGAGGTACAGAGACTTGTTTGATAAATGTTTTGTTTTGTCTCTCATTTTTATAAATTCAAGTCGAAAAAACTTTTTTTTTTTTTTTCTAATATTAATTTATTATTATTTCGTGTGTGCAGTAAGATTGAATTCCAATTATCCTTCATCGACATTTTGTTTTCATAATCCATTAGCAATATTGATTGATTATAGCTAATTGTTTTAAATTACTTTACTAACAATCTGTTAGGTCACAACAGTTTTAGTTTTTATTTATACGATTTCAAATTTTATAAATAAATAATAATTTGTTCGATTTAATAAAATAATATATATATATGACTCAAATTTTGTAGGAAAAAAATGATGAAAAATTACAAAGTGATAAAGAAAGCGATAAAGAGAGTGAAAAAGAAATAAATGATGGTGTTAAGGATGGTGATGATAATAATGAAAATGATAATGATAATAA
>NW_002987110.1:23311-31148 GCF_000006295.1 Pediculus humanus corporis
AAAGCTCAAAAGAAAAATAAAAAAATAATTGGAAAAAAAAAATTAGCAAGAGCCGGTGCACAAAAGCCTTGCAAAATTCTACGGTTTAATTAATGTGTCTAGTCTCGTGCTCAAATTACCCATGCCTCCTCCTCCTCCTCCTTTTATTTTTTTTTATTAATTTATTTAATTTTTTTTTTTTTTTTTTAAAGAATCAGGAGACTAGACTTTATAGACTTATTGAATAAGTTTTCAATTTCAGTAAAAAAAAAAAAAACTA
The DNA here is from genome assembly GCF_000006295.1 of Pediculus humanus corporis. Classification (NCBI taxonomy): domain Eukaryota; kingdom Metazoa; phylum Arthropoda; class Insecta; order Psocodea; family Pediculidae; genus Pediculus; species Pediculus humanus. Next base: position 23,571 of record NW_002987110.1, read on the forward strand.
CATTTCAGTTTGTCTATATATATATATATATAAAATAATTTACAAAAAGGGTTTTTCTCATAATTTAACTTTCTGTTATTTTATTTTTACCATTTTACAATTTGATAAAAAGTAACAAATTGTACTTTTATAATAAAAAAAAAAATAAATTTATTAATTTTTATTAAAATCGCTTTTATTATTATTATTATTATTATTATTTGTATTAAGTAAAAAGGATATATATATATATATATTTATAAAAAAATATATTTTATATTTTTTTTTTTTTTTTCATTTATTTTAAGAATTAAAAGGGAATGCTTTAATATGAACATTACTCCACATGGACTTTTCTCTAATTTTTTTTAAATTTGTTTTTTTTTTTTTGTGTTTATGTGTAAATAATAATTGATATAAAAAAAAAATTGTTTATTATTTAAAATAAATATTGTTACTTTCTATTTCTTGATTTATAAATAATTTAATTATTATTGTTTTTTTCTCTCTCTCTCTTAGTTAAAAAAAAAAGAAAAAAAAAATTATTATTATTACTTTTAAAAACAATTTTTAATTGTTGCTCTCTCTTTTTATTTAAAATTATGCCATTTATTATTAATTGTAAAAAATTATAATTAATGTTTCTACAAATATATTTTATTCTTTTTTAAAAATTTACTTTTTAATAATTTAAAACATGGTCCATTTTTTTTAAGTATTGAAAGACTTGAATATTTTATTAATAATACCTATCAAATTTTTAATAATTACATTTTCTGGTTGATATTATTGTATTTAATGCAAAGCAGTTGTATTTATCAATAATTTTTATTATTACAAATTCATTTAAATTGATAAATAATTTTCAAATCAATATTAATAAATTTTTTTTTTTTTTTTTTTTTTTTTTATAATGGTTTATTATAGTGTGTAGTTAAAATAATTTTTTTCTAAGTATCTACGACTCTCCCGCCAATTTTATGTTTCTACAACGAGTCTAACATGTCAGAGTAATTATTAAGCCGATGTGTTTAAGTGTGTCCAAAAATTTTCAACGCCAAAATCATTTATTACATTGTTAATTATTTATTAATATGAATTAAAACAGAGTTTGATTTCGATAACCTGGTAAAGTACAAATTTTAATTAACACCAGTGAAAGTACAAACCTCTGCAAAAATAAAAGGTAATTTAAAATTTTTAACTAAAAAGCGCCTAATATATAAACAATTCACATCTAGGGGTTCGGTTATTGATTCTTAAATTTTACAATCCTATCTCTATTACCATATTATTCAATTAGCTTTGTTCGATTCTATTTATTTTATTCTATTGTTTCTTGTCTATTAAAAATGTGTAAATTTTAATTTTTTTATTGTTGTTCATTTCAAGTGTTGTAGTAAATGTTAAATTCGCCATTGCATTTTCAACGGACAAAAAATTAATCAAACATGGATAACAACTTTGTGTATTAAACAAAGAAATTTTACATATATGTGTTTAATTAAAATATAAAATTTTAAATTATTTATTTTAGTCTTTAAAATGGGAAAAGATAAAATAACATTTAATGTTGGAGACATGGTATTTGCCAAAGTCAGAGGTTATCCAGCTTGGCCTGCCAGAATATCTTCAGTAGCTGATGCCAGACCTGCTAATTTAAAATATAATGTATACTTTTTTGGAACTGCAGAAACGTTAGTTGTACATTTTTTTTACATCTCTTTGTATAAAAGAAACATTACCTTTTATCAAATTATTAATTAATGCAACTTTTTATAAGAGTTGTTTAAATAAAAGTTTACGTGCGTTTTAAGTAATACTCTAAAATTTATTATCATTTTAGTGCTGCCGTTTTGGCCAAAGATATTTGCCCCTTTGCAGAAAATAAAGAAAAATTGGGAAAGTCTGTAAAAAGAAAATTTTTTAAAGAAGGTTTAGAAGAAATCGAAAGGGAAATAAAAAAAATTGAAAACGGAGAAGAATCTACATTAGGGTTGTGGACCTCAGGTTATTTATCACGACTTCATATTTTACAGATATAGTATCTCAAGGGTTAATTAATTCAAATTTAAATTAAATAATACCTTTCGAATGTTCTATTTTAGGGGATCCTCCTGAGTTAATCGTCAAGCGAAATATAAAAAAAGCAAAGAAAAGTGAAGATAGCATACAAGAAATAAAAGAAGATGATACACAAGTAAGTACATATTAGCTTAAAATACATAATTTCTTAATGTTTAATTTTAAACTAATTAATTAATTAATTTCATTTTTAATTCAGGGTGCAAAATCGAAACAGTCGAAACGAAAAAGAGATACAGAAGATACTGAAGGAGATATAGATTCAAAGAAAAGACGAATAATATCACATGAAAAAGAAGAAACTAGCAATGTTGAAACTCCTGGTAAACTTGAACAGGTAATATAAATATTTAAAAAAATTTTTTTTTAGTATAAAAATGTTTTAATATCATATTTAAAATAAATGTAATATATTTGAAGGTATAAGCTCTTTGTAATTGTTTTATTTAACTTTGTAATTGTTTTGTTAATTTAAAATAGAATAATAAGTAAATAAAGTTTAGTAGAATACTTATTATATTTTATTTAATGGAATTTTCTATTGTAGATAAGTCGGTCAGGTCGAATAATCAAACCTAAAAAGTTTTTGTATGATGAAGATGGAGAAGATGCAGATTCAAAAGCAAAACCAAAAATGCCGACATTTTCTTCGCCTCCTCCAACTCAAATATCTTCACCTCCAGCAGCACCTCCAGAAATAAAAAAGGAAAATACTATTAAAAAACCATCGCCAAAGGGTATGCCAATAATTTTATATTAATAATTTTTACTAAAAATTTTTTTTAAAATTATTCTTTTGCAAAACGTGTGTAATTAAAATAATTATTATTTATTCGTTTTCTTCTTTATGTGCAATTCATGTTTTTTTTTAAATAGGATTTTACAGGGATTGGGATTTTAATGAAAATTTAACGATTTTAACTTGTGGTTTGAAAAGATAATTTTCTTTATTAATGTATTTTTAGAATTGAGCAAATCTCCTGTAAAGACAGCTTCCTCTCCTAGAAATAGAGAAATGGGTAGAATAATGTGGGCAAAAACCAAATGTGGACAAATGGTACAAATCAAATTAGATTATGATAGACCAGCTCAATTTAAGGTATGTATAAACATTGGAAAATTTAACTTTTTTATTTAATAAATATAATTAATTTATTAATAGGACGACAGATCACGATTAATGTGGGAAAGAGCAACAGATATAAATGCGAAAAGACTCAAAGCAGAAATAGAATCTGGTGAAATATCAAGAGATGATATCAAATTACAATTGAGGCCCACAGAAGAAGAAAAAGCTAAAATGACTGAGGAGCAATTAAATAAAATTAAAAAGCTAAGAATAATTGAAAGGAAACGTGGTAAATTAAGGTATTTTAATTTTTATTTATTAATTAATCTCTTATTAATTTTAATTCTTTTTTAATTAACTCATTCTTTTTGTTAGGTGGTTAAAATTAGAAACCCGATTGGTTGATATAGATGTATTAATAAAAACAAGTCTACAAAAAGCCAAAGTTGATGTAGACAAAGCTTTATCATTGATGGATGAATTAATCAATATGCCATTAGATCCACTTATGTTAAAAAAACATCCTCAGGTTGTGGATACTACAAAAAAGGTATTTTTTTTTTTTTTTTTTATGTTTAATAATCTTTAAAAATAATTTGAACACGTGAATACTAATAATTACTACCTTAAATTTTTTTTTAGCTTCGTCAATACGTAGGAAATTTGGCCGAATGGAAATTATCAACCGAAGAAAAAGCAGATTTTGAAGCAAAAGCGCATAAAATTAGGCAAAAAGCAAATATATTATTCAATAAATACACTGCTTTATTTGCAGTTCCAGAAAACAGTAATTTTTGGAATATATTTTTGGATTCTGTTAACGAATTTGCTAAATTAACCGAGGATATGCCGAGGGAACGTGTTTTTGGTCTAATCGTCGATCCTACATGTAAGCTAAATTATCAAAAACATTACCCAAAAACATTACAAAACTTTTTTGTAATGTTCATTTTTTTTTTTCTTTCTTTCTTTCTTTCTTTTAGCTCCTTATTTTAAAGATGTTTGTCGAGATGAAAAAGAAGAAGAAGAATTTAAACTTAAATTAAAAGAAACTAAAGATGAGGTAGATTCCGAACCGAAATTAAGCGAAGATGAAGAAAAAATGGAGTTGAAATAATTATATATATATTTTGGTTAAAAAATATTTCAGTGTCATAAACAGATTAAACTACATGGAAGATGATAATTTTTGTAATTTATTGCAACAATAATTATTTTTAAGTTTTAGACAAGTCAAAAAAAAAAATTTACTTTACAATTAAATTTTCTATTATTAACTGACAAAAAAAAAAAAAAAAAAAATTAACATGGAGAGAATTAATAATTATTGGGAATAATATAAGTTATATAAATATATATATATATATATAATATTTATTGTTGTACTTTTCTGATTGTAATTAATCAGGTTTTGCATTTAATGTAATGAATAATAATTGAAGTTCAAAAAAAATTATATAATTCAGATATAATAAAAAATCTTTACATATAAAATTTATAAATAAATATTTTTAAAAATTTTATAAAAAAAATTATTTGCTTTTAATAAAAAAAAAAAAAAAAAAAAAATTATTTTTCAATATTATCACAATTCAATTTATTTATTTATTTATTTATAAATAGTTAACATAATTTTCTTTTTTTTTTTTTTTTTAATAATAGCAGAAATAATATCAAAAGCAAATAATTTTAACTTTGGATACAGCCGCCTGAATCTTAAAAACAATAAATTGTTGCTAAGATTCTTTCTTGTGCCTAAATCTAAAATATTGTTTTTGCATATTATCTGAATTGTGTGATTTTTCTGGCAGTGGACTTATTTCTCTTCTCATTGATAACCCGTACCAAACTCTCCAGTGCGTTTTAGCCCATCGAATTAAATTTTGAGCTAACGTCCCCAAAGTATCAAATTCATTTGGCACAATTCCATCAACCTTAAAAAAAAAAAATTTATTACAAATTTATTTTTTATTTTATTTTATACAATAAAATTAATTTATCGATTAAAATGAATGAGACTGTGAATATTATTTTTCACCTCGGATTCGAAAAAACTAAACAGTGGAAACCAAATCCTCGTTCTGTTAGAATCTCTTTGCATCAAAGCTTGATTATTGGCCAATGTATGATAATATAAAAATAGCCTTGATGTTATATAAAAAGCTATAAAAACATCAATAGAATAATGCTCGTGAGCGGACAATATGAAAAATATACCAAACATGTTTAAAATCCAAGAAAATGTATGCATGAAATACAAATTTCGCGGAGTGTCTAGAAAAATTAAAGAAAATCATTGAATTTAATATTACATCAAATAAATTAAATTTAATGTTTAAACAAAAACTTACATTCTGTTATAAAAAAATTTAATATGGTTAAAGCAGCAGTATGACCACTAAACATGTAATCTCCGCATGTTCTAACCCCTTGAATTGACATTCCAGCACCTCTCCATATAAAATAAGCGTGTCTAGCTTTAATCCAAACACTATCATATGAACCATTATCTAACTGAAGTTCTTCTACCATAGGATTACACTGCAAATGCGTTCCTGGTACAGATAATGATGTTATTAACATGGTGACACAACGTAAAAGGAAGACAGTACCACTCAGTGCGAAAAATCTGCGAAGCAGTATAAACCTTAAACAAATAAGTTTTTCATGTTACCACTTTCATAACAAAATTGTAAATATATATATATATATAAATTTATTACCTGTGTTTGTGAAAAATAAGTACTGCTACCCAGATTATTAACAAAAGAGTACCCGTAAATTCACACATGGCAAAAGCCCACGGTATATGAGGAACATTATCTAAAAAAATATCTGGTAAAGGAGGGTACTTTTTCATATCTGGTACTCTATTATGAACTATAACCATGACGAAAGCAGTTATCCATGTCACTATAAATAGGTATACTATGAAAAAAAAAAAAAAAAAAATTTTTTTTAAATTAAACTTTGAACTTGCTATTTGAGCCTGTAAAAAAAATGTGAGTAATACAGTAACTCTTATCTTAAACCTTTAAATAAAGAAAAAATAAGTGACCTCAATATAATTTTATTTTTTTTTTATAAAAAAAAAAAATCGAGACACAATAATAAAACATTTACTAAACTACATATATTTTTTTTTTTATTTAAAATTAACTTACAAAAAACTTACAAAGACTTATTACAGTTTTCCATACTTCTGGTTTAAGCTTCTCTGATTTTCTAGAACTTCCTGTCCTATCATCAATTGCCATTCCCAATGGATAAATATCTGCAGTTACATGTTCTGTAGGATAGTAGTAAGGACCTTTTTCAGGACGAACATCGGAAGGAACATTATTAATAATACAATAGGGATCATATCCAAGTTTTGCAATAACTGAAATATTTTCCAGTTGTAATATATGAATTTCATAGGTAAATCTTTTTTATATCACCTAATCTCTGAAATAAAAAATTTTAATTAGTTAATTATCACAAACAAAACTCAATTAAGGAATACAATAAAATCAATTTAAAACTAAGTTTCCATGATACCAAAATTTTATTAAACTCAAGCTATTCGAATTTAAATTAATTTTATTAAAATAATAATCAAATTAACAAACCTTTATACTTAGTGGAGGATTTCTTAAATCATTTTCTGTCATGAACAATAAATGTGGATCCATCAATGGAATGTTCATTAAATAAATCTGAATATTCAATGAAACCAATACTATCGAGCCATTCACTAATTTCAATATCACTCCAATCTAAGACTGATAAACCAGACTCTGTTTGTGCCATATTCAAATAAAGCAGATTCTAAAACAATTTTATAAAATTAATTAAAAACTTTAAGCTCAAATTAAAAATAAATTACGCGGCGGTGTATTTATCGTAAAATTTTTCTGCGATGAGAAATTTGACATAATTAAATTTACAGTTATAATTTAAAAAACAAAGAATCGCGTTAAATTAGAATTCTCCTTAAAAAAAAAAAAAACTAAAATTATAACAAAATTTAATGAAGTTGAAAAACATTATTAAAAAAAAATTCATTGTTTAAATAACTTAATGATATCAATTTAATTTATTTTACCTTTAGTCACAAAGCAATAATAATCTAAATTATAGTAGTGTCATTTTACTTAATTGCAACCCGTTTTTAAAATAATACTAGAACTGGTAGGTAACATGTGCATTTCTAAAAATAAATTACGAATATTATTATCTCTCTCAGTTTTATCATTTTCAAAAAAATAAAAAAAAATTTCCATATTCACAGCTTATACTTAAAATTTTGACGTGGCTGTAAAATCGTGGTTTTAGTATTTTTTTCACGTAAACTAATTTTAGTTTTATGTTCGCGGTTAAATTGTGATTTTTATAAAGTGTTATTCAAAACAAAAAAGTTATTCAGGGCAGGTTTTTATTTAAGGCTGGATATTTCTAAGTGG
>NW_002987110.1:31168-32372 GCF_000006295.1 Pediculus humanus corporis
ACGTTCCCGAATTGCACAGCGCGACTGAATGCCTATACATTTTCTCGCCTAATGTAAGTATTATAATATTATTATAATAATTTTCTCGATGATGTAAGAATTATAACAACAACACGTCTAAAGTTATGACGATTTATTAAAAATAAATTGTTATAAGAATTTTGAGTAAAAAAATTTTATTAAAGTAAACTATGATGTAATATTAATATTTTAGTTGAAGACAGTCTTAAATTTGTTGCTGTATCAAACAATATTTTGATGATATTTTATTTAACCATGATGTGGATTAGAGTAAGGGTCTACACCAGCTGAATCTGGAGTCACATCAGCTGTATATTGATTCAGATGAGCAGAAGGTGAAACAGCTTGAGCATGCCTTAAGCTAGCTTGTCCTTGGTAAACTGGCTGGTACTGAAGTTGTGGGCTCTAAAATTTACCAATTATTTAATTATGTTATTCAGTATCAAGGTTTATAATTTCTCTTTTTAAAAATGTAGATAATTCTCAAACCTGTACATATTGTTGGGTAGGTTGGTGTCTTGGAGCAGCAGTTACTACAGATTGTTGTGGATGAACTAATTGTTGTCTGGGAACTGGGGCGCCATTGTATTGAATTCCAACTTGTTTTGCTTGAGCAGAATTGTATTGAGCTTTAGGAGAGGGCGAGTATAAGTTTGCTTGGGTATCATCAGTACTTGGTTGTGGTGTTGGAACTTTCACAACAATATTGGTTGGTTCTCTTGAAACGTGAGCTTTGAATCCCTGAAAACACATAGAATTGTATTTTAAGTTTATAAGAGAACTGGACTTTATTCAATTTCATAATTTATTTTAGTTATTCTTACCTCAACTGGATCTGCAGTGTAGGTAACAGTTCTAATGAAGCCATCAGCATCAACTACACTGTAGCTTCCAGAAATTTTATTTCCTTCTCTTTGTTCTTTTCTATTTTGATAGTTGGTGTTTTCATCATCATTAACATCAAATGAAAATTGATAAGGTTGTGGTGGTTCTGCCTGAAATTTATAAATTTAAATTTATTGATTTCAACAAAATTGATGTAAATTAAATTACTAAAAACCAGTTTTTGATTTTTTAAAAAATTACTGAGTGTAAAAAAAAATTTTTATTCAAATCTTAATTTTTGATAATGAAAAGAAAGTGAATTTTTTGCTTCAAAAAATTTCAAGTAGTTTATGCGGAA
>NW_002987110.1:32870-35365 GCF_000006295.1 Pediculus humanus corporis
TAAAAATAACTGTAAATCAAAAATGACAGCCATTTTAATAACAGTCAATCCTAACAATAATATAATTTTTTATTAATTTTTAATTATTATATAGAATTTAAAACAATTTTTATTTATTTTTTCAATCTGTCACTGTTGTTTATGCTTTTAATAAAAATTTAATATAGTTAATACCGCGGAAGTTTAAAAAAAAAAATGAAATGAGTACCTTGACCCCGGACTTTTTGGGGGAGCCAATAAATTCAAGGCTGGGGATTTTTTTTTTTTTTTTTATAATTTAAATAAATATATTTATAAAAAAAAAAAAAAACACTTTCTCTGTTTATCGAGAGTTTAAATGGCAGAGTAAGACAAGTTTCTTTAACAAGTTGTTTAAACGTTAAATCACTTTTGTAAGTTTGACAAGAATCTACTAATTTCCTCTTTTGCTTTTTTTTTTTTTTTATTATAAAAATAATAATAATAATAATTTATTAATGGTATTTTTCTTTTTTTAACTTGTTTTAAATAAATTAATTAAACCTGAATAAAACTGCGATAAGTTTTTTTTTTTTTAATAAAATATACCGGAAGGGTTTTTTTTTTTTATGTTTTGACTAGTGTATCGTGTTATCATACCTCATAATCGACATTTTCTTGCTGTTGAAGCAAATTTGGATCTTGTTCTTGTTGTTGTCCTTTATACAAAGCTCTAGGTACTGGTTTTACTTGTGAAACTAATTGCGGGTTGTATTGAACCGGTTGTCTGTATTGTTGTTGGTAATCTTGTGGATCTTCTCCACTTCCTTGCTGATAAACAGATATGGGAGTTGCTCTTGGTAATGGTCTGCATAAGACAGCCGTTGAAGTAATCAAAATTAAAATATTCTACGAAAATTTCAAAAAAAAAAGAAAATTAATTAATTACATTTTTTAATTTTTATTAAATTTATTTTTTAATAAATAAATTAAACTCAATTGAAAAAAAAAAAAAAAAAATTTAATTGTGAAAGTTTTCAAAAAGTGAATCGTTAATAATTTTTTGAAATTTATTAAACGTTTCCTTAAAAAAAAAAATTTCAAAAATTTAATCTAATAACAATGCCACCACTTCCTTATTTTACGGTTAATTTACAAAAAAAAAAAAGAAAACATTTGCCAATATCTCGAATGTTTTTTTTTTTATTTTTTTTTTATTTTCATTTTATTTTCTAATTTTCACCATGTAATGACTTTTGAACTGATCTAAATAATGGAAGTTATGGCATGTGAACTACTTATTTTTTAATTTTTTTTGAAAGGAGGAAGCATTTTTAAACAGTCATACCCTCCTGCAAGTGTTAATTTTATATTTAATTAATTTTTTATTTTTAAAAATATTAAAGGTAAAAAAAAAAAATCATTTAAACGTCGTACAAGTAATAAAAACAAGTAAACATATAATTTCCATCATTTAATAATTGTTACGTTCCTTAAAAATAATAATAATGATAATTACGTTTCGTGAATCAAACAAAACAACCTTTTTTTATATTATATAATAATTTTTTTCTTACTTTTTATTTTTTTAAAAAATTAATTAAGTAATTTTTTATTTATTTACAACCTCAAATTATTTATAATAAACTTTTATTATAAATGTGGTTAATCATTAAGAGTTTTATTATTAATTATTAATTATTTTAATTTTTTTAAATAAGTAATTATTTATTACTTAATAAAAATATTATCAAAATTTGAGCGTCAATTTTTTAAAAATTAAATTTAATACCATCGCGAAATTATAAATAAAAAATTGACATTTTTAATAAATTATTTCGAATTAACTCATCTTAATAAAATTGAAACAAAATTTAATTAATAAAAATAAAATATTTTAAGTAATTTAATATATATTTAAAAAATCAAAATTAGATACGAATACATAATATTTGAAAAAAAAATTATTATATTAAAATAAATATTATTATTTATGGTAAAAAAATGAAATTCGTAAATCCAAAAAAAAGAAAACCTACCTTAATCCACATGGTATCTATACAACTTTCACTTTCACGATAAGCAACAATAAAATCTAACCAAGAACTGAGAAATAATCTCCCAAGGCCCCTCACTTATATAACTTTCAGTACAAGATACCAGTTAGTTAATGTATAGCACTTCGGGGGTACCTTCTTAACTCATATATATATATTTATATCCGTTTGTTACAGATATTGCAGCGCCTGCGTGATAAAATTTTTTTATACTACCTCATTCTGCTATGAAAAAACAAAAAGGTAAATAATATTAATAATAATAATAATCAAATTTATTTTTTACCCCCGACTTTAATAGATTATTGAAGGGGGGAAAAAAATGGACAAATGTTTTCATGTTTTTAACTTGATGAGTAAAACTTTGTCATAAACTGTCATGGCTTAATCTTTAAAAAAAAAAGTTTTGGCGTAATTTTAGAGGGGGGGGGGTTTATAAATAGTTTTAATTATTATCGTGAAAAGAACATATATTATGAA
>NW_002987110.1:35858-38281 GCF_000006295.1 Pediculus humanus corporis
GTTATTTATTTATAATACAAAATAATCGATTACAAAATTTTTATTTTATTTTTTTTTTCAAAGTGTGCCAAAAAAGAAAAAACAGTTCACCGTAAGATAAAATAAATTCCGCCGAAATTTAAATTTTCGAAATCGAAAGATTTTTTTTTTTACATAAGTTATTTACAATATTAAATAATATCCTTACAAAAAAATAAAAAATATTTGGTACAGATATGATACCTGTACAGGAAAATAAAATAAAAAAAAAAATTAATTTCATTTACAATCGAAGATCAAAGGTAAATGTTATTTTATCGGGGTAATCAATTTATAAAAAAAAAAAAAAAAAACTGGAAAATTTATTTATCTATAACGCACGTAAATCGAGTTATAGATAAAAAAAAAAGTAATATTTATATTTATATATATTTAAGGTCATTAGGTCAGTCGTGTTCATTTTTTTGATGTGGATAAGTCACATTAATGGCCTGGAGAAAAAAAAATCAATTTTTTTTTTTTTTACATAAGTCAACCCCAATTTTATTTTTTTTTTCTCCCTTACAATTAAATATTTAAACACGGGGAATCTGGAATAATCCAAAAAAAAATTGATCGATAAATATACATATTTAAAAGTATTATTATTATTTTAATTAATAAAATTCGTTTTAAAGTAATAAATCAATATGGATAGGCAAATTACAAAAAAAAAAGTGAAAGCTACATCGATTTCCACGGAGCATATATGAAATTTAAGTTTTTTTTTTTAATACTTAAATAAAAAAGTAGTTTTGTCTTTTTAATAATAATAATAACTCGTAATCTTATTTATTTATTTATTTCCGTCAAATAAATACCTTAAGGAATAAATACATAAGAGAAAAATCAGTAGCTTTTTTAACTGCTCAGTGGTTAAAAAATTTTATTAACTTTTTTGTTTATATATTATTATACCTGTATACGCCTTTAAAATATTTCATTTAAAATATTTTCCCCCCTTTTTTTTTTTTTTTTTTTACTTTATTAATATTCATTCGAATGATTTAGTAGTTGTTTTATTAGTAGCCAAAAAAAAAAAAAAAAAATATTTCACGCTAAAATCATTAGTTTTAGTTTTTTTTTTTTTTTTTTCTCATTTTCTATGAATCATTCATTCATTACCTAACAAATTTAATTTAAATGTCAAAAATCATGTATTATTATTATTATTATTATTTTTAAAAAAAAAATTTCACCGAAAAGTAATAATTAGCGGTTGAAAAAAAAAATTTATTTATTTTTTTTTTTAAAAAAATAAAAATGATGTTAATTAATGAGAAAACGTGATGATACTTTTTTTTTTTTTTTAATAAAAATTTTATTTAATAATTAAAAGTTTATTAGTTACACTCAAAAGAAATAGTGAAATTATTATTAAAAAAATAACGAAAAATAATAAACCTCAACGTTGGTTAATTTAAAAATAACTTGTCAACAAATAATAATAATAATAATAAAATAAATAAATAAATAATTATTAGTAATCGATGCGTTACGATTTAATTGAAATTATTAGTTTTGTAATTCTCTCTATTGGATGAATTTTTTTTTATTATTGTTGTTATTTTATTATTATTTAATAATTTTGATTTATTATTATTGTTATTATTATTATTTAATTTATTTATTTTATTTTATTTTATTTTTTTTTTTAAAGTAAACAAAAACAACAGCGTCAGGTAAATGTTGTGAGGCCATTAACAAAAAAAAAAGATGGGCGTGAGATTTTTATTAATAATACAAGTTAAACGAGTATTTATTGCAAATTTATTTTTTTTTTTGCAAATATTAATAAATTTGCCTTATTAAAATATTTAAATTAATTTTTTCTAATTTTTTTTTTTTACGGGAAAATAACAGTTAAATGCCTTCAATCATCTTTTTTTTTTTTTTAATTTTTTTTTATTCCGGTTTTTTTTTTTTAAAGTACAAACGAATCTAACAGAAAAGAAAAGAAAAAAATTTATTTTATTTATTTATTTTTATTTAGGTTTAATAAGTGATGATATCTCTCAGACCGTAACAAAATCTGTCGTCTGCACTCATGAGAAAATTTTATTATATACAATTAAGGTAAGTTTTATTATCTATTTATTTATTAATTTTCAATTTTTTTTTTTTTTTTTTGTTATCATTCGTGTGATTTTAAATTAATGACGTCATTATAAAATTTATTTTAATGTTTAATTACGTGCGCGAGTTCGCATGGGAAATTTTATTTTTAGTGCATTTCTCGTTTTTTTTTTTTTCTCACAAAATTTTATTTTTTTTACATATATTGAAATAATATGAGTGTAGAATATAATGCAATGAGAACGTGAAAACATTTGTTTTATCACAGAAGTAACAATTTCCCCCCTCCTCCCTTCTCCCCGTTAAATTAAATTAAAATTAACAACTTA
>NW_002987109.1:0-1027 GCF_000006295.1 Pediculus humanus corporis
ATTAACAAAATAAATAAATTTTTTTTATTTTTTTCTCCAGTTAAAATTCTAGCAGAAGACGGTGAGATTTTTTCTTATTTTTTTTAATCACAACTTGTTATTTTTACAAGTAAAGAATATTAATTAAATTTTTTATTTATTATCATTATCATTATTATTATTATTATTAATCTGATATATAAAACAGAAAAAAAAAGAAAAAAAGAAAAAAATTTACTATTCGCGCTATTTTTTTTTTTTACAAAATAAATTCGAATTTTTTATGGAATCGTTATTATTATTATTATCATTATTATTATTATTATTAATATATAAAAACAATAAATTTTATTTCGCGTCTGTTTTAAATACATATATATATATATATATATATGTACATAATATTTTCCCAATAGAAAACATTTTATTTGGCATCGATTATATTTAACAATAAATTAATTTTTTTTTATTAAAAAAGTTAATAAATTTTAATAAAATTTATTTATTAACTTATAATTATTATTATTATTATCAAATTGTTATTAATAAATAAAAAAATGATGCAATTACGTCTCTATCGAATAGTATTATTTATTTATATCGAAATAATTTAAACATTTTTTTTTTTTTTTTACGATAAGTTAAAAAACGCATGATAAAAAATGTTGTTGTTTTTTTTCGAATGTAATTTCGTGAGAGAGAGAGAGAGAGAGAGAGGGGTAGGGAGAGAAAGAGAAAGAGAAAGAGAGAGAGTGAGTGAGTGAGAAGGGAAAACAGTTTTCAAGATTTATATTCATTTGTTAAATAATTGGAAAAAAAAAATAACAAAAAAAACAACCGGATTAGATATATATATTTAGAGAAAGTGAGAGAGAGAGAGAGAGAGAGAGAGAGAGAGGAATAGAAAAAGAGAGAGAGAGAAAAAAAAAGGAAGCAAGAGTTTAAATTTAAACCTAATCCCTATATCCTGAAAAAAAAAAAATCGATTTGTTATTAAGTAAAATAATTGACGATTATAACAACCATCAAAAAAAAAGGGATTTTTTTT
>NW_002987109.1:2700-3837 GCF_000006295.1 Pediculus humanus corporis
AATTATTATTATTATTATGTCCCCTATTAAACCCGACAAGGCTCTTATTTGTCGGGGTTTTTAAGTATTTATCCCAGGTTTCTACCCGATTCCTTAGGGACAAATACTCGAATTTCGGTGGTGCTACTTATAATATTTTCCGAAGTTATTATTATTATTATTATTATTATTATTATTATTATTATTATTATTATTATTATTATTATTATCATTACAACTTTTGGAAAATGGAAAAACAATAAAAGAAAAAAATTAATACAAAGTTCAATAAGTGATTGATAAAAAATTAAAAAAGGTCAATCGATGGTTTTTTTTTTTTTTTTTTTTTTAAATGGAAAATTCTTCTCACACACAAAGGAAAAATAATTCAAATTTATAAACTCGTTATGTTATTTTCAACAAAAAGAGAGAGAGAGAGAGAGAGGAAGAGAGAGATGAAAAAAAAACGCGAAAATTTTCTGATATTAATAATAATATTATCGATGTTAATAAAACAGCTTCGAGATATAAAAAAAAAAAAAAAAATTTAATTTTTATTTCGAATGTTAAGCTAAATAGCTAAAAGCACTCAAAAACAAACAAACAAACAAACAGAGAGAAAATTCATACGAATTGATCGATCAGAAAAATATAATAATAATAATAATAATAATAATAATAATAATAATAATAATAATAATAATAATAATAATAATAATAATAATAATGATTATAAATATAAAAAAAAAAACATTCGAACGGTTTTTCCCTATCGGTTTTTTCCCTATCAAAAAAAAATTGATTTTAATTTTTTTTTTTCCACCCCCCGCCTGATTTTTTTTCATTTTGAATTTTTTTTACCCCCCCCCACCTTTTTTTCCTATTTTCCTTTTTTCCTAAAAACATAAAATCAATAATCGAATTATAAAATATCCGAAAAAAAAAATTCAAAAACATTTTTAAAGTTAATTGAATTTTTTATTAAAAACTTAAAAATCTTTTTTTTTTTTTTTTTAAAAAAAAATTTATGTATGAAATCGAAATCAAATCGTTATCAAAACACACATCAATACGTGCTTTTTGCCCTCCCCCCACATCCCCCACTCCCCACCATCGTAACTTTAAATAATTACCTACTGAAATAATAATAATAAATAT
>NW_002987108.1:0-2300 GCF_000006295.1 Pediculus humanus corporis
TCCCTCCCACCCCTCCCTTCCCCCTCTTTTTGTTTTTTGTTTTAATAATAATAATAATAATAATAACAGAAATAAAAGAAATAGAAGAAAAAAAATTTTTATGTTATTTAAAAAAAAAATTAAAATTAATGAAGAAAATTTTTTTTTTTTATTTATAATAAATTAATATTGAAGATGACCGGATGTGACGATGGATGTGACAGGATGATAACACTTGATAACACATTTATTATTATTATTATTATTATTATTGGAAAATTCATTTAAATCGATGTATTGACACCCTCGATTAATTTTCAAAATAAAATTCTTCACACACATGTATATGAGAGGATATAGATCCACTTAAAAAATAATTTCTCTCTCTCTCTCTCTCTTGATTCATTAAAAAACAAAAAAAAAAATTTTAAATTACAAAACAAACAAACAAACAAACAACCAGAATTTTTTTTTTTTTTAAACTGTAGTAATTAAAAAAAAATATCATTCATTCATTTTATTTATTTATTTATTTATTTAAATAACTTTTTTTTTTTAACTTTATCAACAAACGGTATTAAAAACAAACAAACAAACAAACAAACAAACAAAAAAAAAAATATTTATGAATTTTATCTCCTCATATAATTATTTTACTTTCACTTTTTTTTATATTTTTTTACTTGGTCGGCCTTGTTAAGATTTCGTAAATAATTGTTAGAAATTAATAAATACATAGATATTTATTAACTTATTTATTTTTTTTTTTATTCAGTTTAAATAATTTTAAGGTCATCCGGTATTGTTCAATGGTTTTACATATGTATTCTTTGGTAGGTGCACTTTGGCAAATTTATTGTAAAAACTAAAGAGAGAGAGGAAAAAACTAAAACTAAAGAAAGAGAGAGAGAGAGAGAGAAAATTAATATAAATTTACAATATTTAAAATAATTTCAAGGTTAATATATATATTTATTTCAAAAAATTTATTTTTATTTTTATTTTTATTTTTATTCCCAGTCAGTTTGTATTTTCTATGGTATGACGGCGAATGTTAAATTTTTTTTTACAAAAAAAAAATTAATAAATAAAAAATTTGTTTTTATTATTTAATTTACACCGTGATAATAATAATAATAATAATAGTAATAATATTAATATTAATTTAGAAGAAAAAAATAATAATAATTTAAATCGGGTTAAAAAAATTATTTTTTTTTTTTTTTAAGGTAATAATTTTTGTTTTTTCTTTTTTTTTTTTAAATTTTTAACGATTTGTGTCAAATTTTAAATATTATTATTATTATTATTATTAATATTATTAATATTTATTCATTTTGTATTTTACCGTTTGTTTGTTTGTTCGTTTGTATTTTTAAAATAAAATTTAAAATTATTTAAATTATTTAAATTGTTTTTGTGTAATACACATTTTTTAGTTATTTGTATTTTACTATCGAGTGAGTTTATTAATTTTTTATTTATTTATTTATTTATTATTATTATTATTATTACTATTATTATTATTATTATTATTATTTAAAAAAAAATAATTTTTCTTCTTTTTTTTTAGTTTTTATAATTTTTTTTTTTTACAAATTTTTATTTATAGAAGAAACGAAAAAAAAAAAAAAAATTTAATTTTCTTACCGAGGTATTTAAATGTAATAATAATAATAATTCACTTTGAACTTTATCTCAACGTGATTTTTAATAACAACTTTTTTTTTTTTTTTTTTCGCTTATTATTATTATTATTATTTTAAAATAATTGAAAATTAAACGTTTTTTTCGCTTTTTTTTTTTTTATAACAAAAACTATTTTTTTTAACTTTAAAAAAAAAAAAAAATGTGCATAAAATTATAATTTATTTTTTTTTTTGCCCCCCGCAAACATAAAAAAAAAAAAACACGATTATTATGTTTTTGTTTAAATATTTTCCTTATATTTTCTTCTAATAATAACTATAAAAAGATAATTATTATATTTGTTTGTTTGTTTGCAATTTATCTTTATTAGTTCGTGACGTAAATTAAGTAAAACATTAAAGAAAATTTTAATTTTTTGTTTTTGTTGCAGAAAAATTTATCGAAAATTAAACAGGAAGTGAGAACCTGATAAAGGGAAAGGTTCGAGAGAAAA
Source organism: Pediculus humanus corporis (assembly GCF_000006295.1). Taxonomy (NCBI): domain Eukaryota; kingdom Metazoa; phylum Arthropoda; class Insecta; order Psocodea; family Pediculidae; genus Pediculus; species Pediculus humanus. Next base: position 2,123 of record NW_002987108.1, read on the forward strand.
AAAAAAGAAAAAATGACAAAAAATCGTAAAAAAAGGCCCAAACAGGTCAAAAATACAGAAGAAAGAGAAACATGGGGTAAAAAAGTTGATTTTTTACTTTCCGTCATTGGTTTTGCCGTTGATTTGGCCAACGTTTGGAGATTTCCTTACCTTTGTTATAAAAATGGCGGGGGTGAGT
>NW_002987107.1:0-1278 GCF_000006295.1 Pediculus humanus corporis
ATATTTTATCGAAAGAGTTGAGATTATTTATTATTATTATCATTATTATTATTATTATTATTTTGTTGTTGTTGAGTTTTCAAAAGTCTAATTAAAACGTGAGAAAATTGAATCGAATTTTTTTTTGTAACGGTCGATTATGTAAAACGTTGATAATCTACGTACAGGATTTAGGAAATTGGAAAACGGAAGTGAAACGTGTAAAACAGGAAGTGACCAAGATCGAAAAGTGATTAAAAAGTTACGTTACTACAAAGAGAGAGAGATTCATTTTAATCATAAATCACGTGATAGAGAATAAAAAGGATGAATCGATGATTTTGAAATGAAAATGTTTTGCGGTTTCAGAAAATTTATCATTAAAAAAATACCAAAGAAAAAGAGATAGAGAGTGTTTATAAGAAAGTTAAAATTAATGGAAAAGTATTTTTCATACAGAAAAAAAAATTGAAAACGAATTTTAACGTTGGAAAATTTAAAATCTACAAAAAGGAAAAGAAAACAAGAAAACCCTCTTCGTGATAGATAAACATTTGCCTGTGTCATTTTCCAAAACAATACCTGAATAAGAAAACTAAGGAAGGTAAAAAAAAAAAAAAAAAAATCTGAAACGATTTAATAGTAAAAATCCTGGAAAATATTTCCGAAATCCACACACACACACACACACACACACACACACACACACACACACACACACACACACACACACACACACACACACACATACACACACACACTCTCTCAATCTTTAAAAAATTCAAAAGGTGTAGAAAAAAAAATTTTCTCGCGTAAAAATTTCATCACGAATACGAAATATTACTTTTTTAATATTACAATCGAACGAATCGGGGGAAGGAGTAGGAGAGGGAAGGAAGAAGGAGGAAGAGAAGGAGGGGAATAAAAAAATAAATATGAAGAATCGGAATCAAATATTTTAAAAAGAAAAAATAAAAAAAAAATATATATTATGCGAAAAGGTATTAATTATTAAAAACCCGCCGACGCTTCCCTTATTATTATCATTATTATTATTATTAACTTGTTTTTTATTCCTTTGAGTATATATTGATTTCTCAAAGGAAACGCGTCTTTATTTTCTCTTTCAAACGTTTAATATTTAAATTGAATATGGAAATAATTTTATTTATTGAGATATTTTAAAATCGCATTTTATTATTATTATTATTATTATTATTAATAGTTTTACATGCATGCAAGATGCGTTTTTGTTTGTAAACGAAAAGAAAATTTTCTTTTTGTTGGTATGAAAACGGG
>NW_002987106.1:0-2011 GCF_000006295.1 Pediculus humanus corporis
AAAAAAATAATAATAATAATAATAATATGAAGAATAAAAATAATTAATTTGGGTTTTTTTTTTTATATTTAACGTACAAAAAAAAAAGTTTTTTTTTTCAAATGAGAATATTTTATTTTAATGACGTCATTAATTACGTATAAAAAAAAATAATTTTAATACGCAACAGGTGAAACGAATTTGAAATTGTTATTACGGAAGTCATCATTTTTTTTTATTTATATTTTAATTTACAAGAATCGGATGTAAAAAAAAAATGTCAAAGTCTTTGTTGTTCCGACGGGGGGAAAAAAAAGTCAGAAACGAGGATTTTATTTTAAAAAAAGTTTTATTTCCGGTTTGGAAAAAATGCGAGGGGGGGGACGAGAAAAAGATTTTATTTTGACTCGTAATAATAAACTGAATATGAAATGAATGGCGACGGAAAAATGAAAGAAAGAAGGCCGGGGGGAGGGGATGATGGAGTGGCTAAAAAAATGCTTAGATATTATAAAAATTTTAAACTTTTTTAACAAAGTTTAAAAAAGTTTATTTTATCTATGACTTATTTATTTATTTATTAATAAATAATAAATAAATTAATAAAAAGTTGTAATTTATTTTTTAAAAAAAATCATATTTTTTTTTTAATTAAAAAGACTATGTTTCCATTTTGTTATCTTACGTTCCGATTTGGTCTTTTTAAAAAAAAAACGTCTTGAATTTTTCACCCGATAATTTTTATTTATTATGATTGGATAATTTAATTAGTGTGATTTTTCTGATTGGTCAAATTTTTTTTTTTTCGACCAATGAGAATTAAGTTTTTTTTTTTTTTCGTTCGTTAAATTTTGAAAAAATTAAATTAAATTAAGGGAATTCGTTTGCGATTTTTTTTTATTTTTTATTTCGTCATAATTTAAAATCAAATTTACGTTGTTGTTGTTGTTGTTGTTTGTTGTTTGTTGTTGGTGTTATTGTTATTGTTGCTGTTTTTAATATTAATACTCTAATCTCGATGGATTTTATTTAAATTAAACCAAAAAAAAGAGAGAGAATAAAAAAAATTTATTATTCCGAATCGATAAACGCATTATACGTTAAATAATAATAATTAAAATAATAATAATAATAATAATAATAATAATGATTCAAAGGATGTAAGCGGTTGAGCAACTCACAAAAAAGGAAAATTTGTTTGTCATAGAATTAACATTATATTATCTTCAATAGAGAGAATTGTTATTGTTGTTGTTGTTGTTGGGGTTTTGTTTGTTACAGGTGATTGTGTATTATTATTATTATTATTATTAGTACGGTATTATTAAGAAATGAGAGAAAATCATTCGAAATGTTTAAAATGAAAAGAGTGAGGGAAGGGAGGGGGAGGGTTGAGGGTGGGTGAAGGTGAGGGGGAAAAGGTTAGGGAAAAAAAAGGGAAAATTTTAAATCGATCGAAAAATGAATCGGTTTATTTAGGTAAATTTAAAGAGGGAAGAGTAAATTTTTAAGTGGAAATTTATGTTTCGGTTCAAATCTTGACAAATTAGTCTCTTGAAAATAAATTTTCATTCAAATGAAACTTTACTCTCTCTCTCTCTCTCTCTGTCTCTCAACGCATTTTTTTTCAATTTTTTCTTTTTTTGTTTTTTTCTTTTTCTAGTTGTTCTCCAATTTTCATTTTTATTCGGATTTATAAAGTTGTTCTCGAGGTGAATGTTTTTTTTTTTCATTTAAAAAATATAATTCATCGAATGAGTTTATTATTTGCTTTACGTAGTGAATAGGACGGGGGGGGGGGAAGAAAAAAAAACTAAAATTAAAACGTTTACGTGAAAATATAATTTCTCCGCCTCCCCTCTCCTCCCCCTTCCCCTTCCCCGCGGCACCCTTTTCTTTGTAGTTTTCGAAACGAGAATTTTTATTAAAGTGTTTTGGGGGTTTGTGGAGGGGGTGGGGGGCAGGGGAGAAGGGAAAAAGAAAAATTGTGGAGGGATTGATCTCGTAGAATCGTTTCGTTACGTTTTTTTTT
>NW_002987106.1:2911-18599 GCF_000006295.1 Pediculus humanus corporis
TCCCCTCCCCACGCTCCCCCGATCCCTCTCCCAAACCCTCCCGACCCGACTCCTCGCGGAAAACATTTTTTCCTTTTTCTCCCCCCCTCTTCATTCGAGAACGAATTGGAAAAAAAAAGGGAAAGAATTTTAATGATTTTGTCAGTGATTATTATTTTAAAAAAAAGTAATTTGAATTTGAATTGATTTGGCGGGAAAAGTTTTTATCAAATTAAATAATTTTTACATGGGGCGGCGGCCATTTTTAATTAAACAAATTTTATTTATTTTTTTTTTTTTGGTAACGTCGTTAATTTATTGAGAAATAATTATTTAGGTTTATTTACTCTATGACTATCCCTGAAATTTTATTTTAATTACAAAAAAAATTGTTTTTGTTAATTGTTTAATTTAGGTATTTGTAAAAATGACACGAAGTTTTTCTTTATTCTCTCTCTCTATCAATCTTTGTCTCTCTCTCTCTCTCTTTGCCCCACTCTCTCTATCAATCTATGTCTCTCTCTCTCTCTCTCTCTTTGCCCCACTCTCTCTATCAACCTTTATCTCCCTCTCTCTTTCACTCTATCTCTTCATCAATATTTGTCTCTCCTTCACATTCTCTCTCAATCAATCTTTGTCTCTCTCTCTATTTATCTATCTATTTCTGTTCGTCTTTCTGTCAGTCCCTCAGTCGTTTTCTCTTCCTCTCTCTGTTTCTTATTCACACTCTTTATGTTTCTCTCTCTCTATCTGCCTCTGTTCGTCTCTTTCTCTCTCTCTGCATATATATGTATGTCTCTTTCCGTTTCATTATCTCTTCTCTCTTTCTTTTTTTATTTACCCCTCTCTTTCTCTCTCTCTCTGTCCGTCTCAATTTCTCTTTTACTTTCGTTTTCTGTTTTCTTTTTTTTTACTTCCTTTAATTAAATTTAAAATTACAAAAAACAACGTTTTCGTACTCTTTATAACGAATTAAAACTGTCGTCGTATATCGTGTCAGAAACATGTTTCGGAAAAGTTTTCTTTTTTCTTTTTCCTTTTTTTTGTGTTTACTTTATCCCTCTTTCTCTCTCTCTCTCTCTCTTTCTTTTTTTTGTATCCTAAAAAAAAAAGAAAAAATAAAAATAGGGAAGAAAAAGGAAAAAACAAAAAAAAAAAAAAATTGATTGGCTTACGTTAAAATCAATTTACAAAAAAAAAAAAAGAAAAAAAAATTTCTTGTTTGTTTATCCCTTTTTTTGTTGTTGTTGTTGTTGTACAAACGGGGTTTTTAACGTGATGAAAAAATTTTTGTAGAAAAGGATTCATTCGAAATCAACGGAAACAAACGAACGAATTTATCGTTATTATTTTTTTTTTTATAAGGAACGACAGACAATAATTACCGGAAGTGAGTCATAATTCAAATATGGCGGCTCGATATATATAAATTTTTTTTTTTTCCCGACTCGGTTTTCGGTTTTTTTTTTTCTTTTCATTCACATAAATCGACAACAATTTATCTTTTATTTATTTTATTTTATTTTATTTCTCTAACCTTTTTTTTTTTGCTTTCATTCTTGTTTCGGGGCATTAGACGAGTGGCATTAGTCGAATAAAAAAAAAAATTGATTTAGGGTTTTTATCCTTTTTTTTTTTTTTTTTTGTATTCGACCAATTTAAAAAGTTTATTTTATATAATAATTATGAGTATGAAATTTTATTAAAAACGTTAAAATTTAAAGTGGAAGCAGAAAATATTAATAATAATAATAATAAGTGCGTAAGAATCGACGAATTTCGAATAAATTTAAAAACGAAAAAATTTCGGAAAAACATTTTTTTCTTATAGAGGAAAAAGTATGAACGTGTCATTAGATTGAGTTAAGGTCGTACAAAATATCGTTTAAAAAAAAAAAATTTTTCCCCCTTCCTCCCCCTCATTTTTAGTGGCATTAATAATGTAAAATTCTAACTTATTCATTTTTTTCTTTTAGTTTTTTTTTTCCTTTCAATTTTAAACCCATTATAATTTTCTTGTCTTTTTTTCTCCCACATTTTTTTTGTGACGTCAGGAAATATAATGCGAATTTGACACTTTATTAAAAAAAAAAAAAAGAGCAAAATAATAATGATAATGATGATGATGATGATGATATTTGAAAACGGTTAAAGATATTTTTAAAAAAATGAATCGTGGCACGAGAATTAGATAATAATAATAATATACGAAAGCTTATTATAAGTTTTTTTTTTTTTTTTAAGAGGGAGAGAGAGAGAGAAAATGTCGGTTTTTACCGACCGGAAAAGGTTATTTTTTTTTTTTATTTTAAATCTAACGGAAAAAAAGAAAAAATGAAATCATTACCCGTTTGTTTTTTTTTTTCCTCATAGAATATTCTAGAACGTTTTTCCCTCTTTTATTTATTTATTTATTTTTTTTCTAGTATTCATATTTAATTCATTCTATTTTTCTTAATAATTTTTTTGTCATTTTTGTTTTGATGACGTCAGTCAGACAGTCAGTTACGTCATTTTCGTACGTTTCATAAAAAAAAAAAATTTTTTCCTTTTTTTTTTTTTTTACAAAATTCGAAAATACGTCATAAATTTTTTTTTTTTTACAAGAATGAAAAGCAGAATATACTTACCGAATTAATTTATCCCTCGAATTCGACGTGGAAAAAGAAAGAAAAAAAAAACGAGGTCTGCAAATTGTCTAAAGATTTAACGGATTTTTACTTCCTTGGTAGGAATTGATTTTTTTTTTTTTTTTTTTAATTTAACGTTTTAGTTTGACAAAAAACTCTCAATTATGTAATATGTCGTCGTCGTTGATGTCGTCTGCTTTTTTTTTTTTAAAACGAATTTTATGATTTTTCTTTTTTAAAAAAAAAAAAAATTATAATATTGGATTTTATAAAAAATTTATTTCGGTCGCCATATTGTATGTGTGTGTGTGTGTGACGTTTCGTGCGTGTTGACATAATCGGAAATAAATAACAAGTGCTGACATCTAGTGTGAAAATTTTTTTTTTTTTTTTCGGCAAACGGAAGAGGAAGGGAAACATTAAATTTCATTATAATCAACGAATAGTTAAGAAAGGAAGAGAGAGAGTGAGAAGTGAGAGAGAGATAGATGGAAAACTTTAAGCTTTTTATTATTGACGTGAATTACTTTTCTATCTCTCTCTCTCTTACTCTCTCTCTTTCTCTCTCTCTTTCTATAAGAATGCGACTTGAAAACATAATACCAGCTTAATTTTTCTTTCTCTCTTTCTCTCTCTCTTTTTCCCGTAAGAAGGAATAAAAAAAAAACGTGTCGAAAGACGATGTGTGGCGGGGGAAAAGGGGTGAAGGGAAGGGGAAGAGGGAAAAAAGTTTTAAAAAAAATTAAAGGAAAATAATAATAATAATAATTTAAAGTCAGGGATTTTTTAGTGGTGTGTCGTGAAAAAAAAAAAAAGAAAAAGCAGAAGACGGTGTAATAAATAACAGTTGTTGGGTTTGTTTCTAAAAAAAAAAAAAATCTAAGAGAGTTTTAAATAGACTATAAAAATCTGTTGCCACGTATATCGTATTGTCATCGTAAAAAAATTCGTAAATTTTGTCACAGAATTTACAACTTTAAAAGTTGTTTTTCGTTACATAAACTTTTCTTCTCTTTTTTCTTTTTTTAAACAAAAACAAAACGAAAAAAAAACACGTGTCTTCTGCTAGTTAAATTATCGTAAATTAAACGAATTTAAAACTTAAGAGGTGTGTCGTATCACATTAAAGATTATTATTTGTTTTTAGTTTTTTTTTTTTTTAAAAACTATTATCATTATTATTATAATTATGACTTTACTCACGTGATAATTATATTTAAATTAGTTTTTAAAACAGCCGTAGCAGAAGAAAATTTAATTTCGAATGTTAAAATTACAGTAGAAAAAAATCCGAGTCAAAAAGTTTTTTATATTTAACAACTTTAAACTTTAAAACATTTTTATTAAGTCCAAAATGTATGTAATTTCCATATATACGCATATACAGTGTTATTTTTAAACGTGGCAGAAGATAAAATTTTTTTTTGAAATAAGATTAACTAAAATTATGATAATATAAAATAAATCTCGATTTAAGTTAGAAGGAAAATCATATTAAAAAAAAAAAGTAAAATTTTATTTTACACGACCTTTTTATAATTTTCTTCTTCCACGTTAAAATTATATCGATATAAAATAATAATAAAAACGTTTTTACGGTGACCTTAAAAGAGGGGGGAAAGAAAAAAGAAAACGACAAATGGTTTTATTCGAATGTAAAAAAGGAAAACGGAAACGGAAATTGAATACGAATTTTTCTTTTTTTCTCCCTCTCTCTCTCTCTTTCTCTTTCTCTCTTTTTTTCTCTCTCACTTTTTGCGGTTAAAAAAAATTCCATCGGATTTTTTCTTTTTAATAAAAAAGAAAGAAAAATAATAATAATAATAATATGGAATTTTTTTTTTTTTAAATAAACGAAAACCAGACGATAATAAACAAAGATAGGAAGAATGAGAGTGAGAGAGAGAGGAAATGCCAATCATTTCCGGTGTTCGATTCGTTCATAAAAAAATTTTATTTTGTTATTAATTCGAGAATTTTTTTTTCTTTTTTATATTTCAGGTGGTTGTCGTTGCCAACATGGCAGAAATTAAAGTTTCCTGAACATTTTTGAAAAAATTATTTATTTGATGAATAATTCTGTAGAAGATTTCGATTCGTCTCCCGGCAGAAAAATCGCTTTACATCCGGTTTTAGGTAATTAATTTATTATTTATAACTATTATTATTATTATTATTATCGTCATCGCAGCTAATATCGGAAACGGATTTTTTTTTTTTAATTTTGTTTCGATTCGATCTCTTCTTTCCGTCTTTTCTCTCTCTCTCTCTCTCTCTCGATTTCCCAGAAGCATAGAATAGATAAATAGATAAGTAATGAGGTTAGATGTAAATGGAAATGAAACAAAGGTAATTTTTAAAAGGAAAAAAAAAATTTTTCCATCCATTTTGAATAACGAATTTTTAAAAAAAATTTAAATTTAATTTCGTGGGGGGATTTTTTTATATATATATATTCGAAAATGATAATCTGCGGAAACGATTATTATTATTATTATTATTATTATTATTATTTTAAATTTACCCACTACGAAAATTAATCGATATTCCACACAAAAAAAAAAAAAAATTTAAATTCCAATTCGACGCGTTATACGGTTCGACGACACGTTTTTAAATTAAATATGTCGGTCACGTGATTTGAGTTTTCAGACGATACAAACGTTGTAAATAATTTTTTTTTTTTTTTACGGTATTTCGACATCGAATTTAAAACCGATAAAAATCTTTCGATTATGTAAAATGTTAAAAGAAAAATCTATTCGTGTAATATTTATTTGACGTGATATGGCGACATTTTTTTTTTTTTTTTGACGCATACAAAAAAATTTATTTGTTTATTAACGTAGTCGGCACCGATCGTCGCCATTACGACGCGTCGTAACCGAACGAAAATTTTAACGGTTAAATTTTAAGAAAAGAATAAGAAAAAAATTTTAAGCGACGTGATTGGTCATTTTCGATCGGAACTTAATAAGAGGTATTCATGCGATATTTATCATACGATTATATCGATTTATTTACGATGAGAAAGTTCGGGGGTAAAAAAGTTTTCTCGCGCGGAATAATTTTGATTGAAGTTTTTCAAGGTTAAATGAAAATTAAAAAAAAAAGAAAATCTAAAGTTTTTCTTTCTCGGAAAATTCTTGATATGATAAAAAATTTGTAGATAAAAGGAAAAGAGGAGTGAATCGGGGGGGAGAAGAGGGAGGAGAAGGAGGGTGAGGGTAAAAATTTTTTAAAGATGTCGGATGAAAGAGAGAAAAGTAACGGAAGGAAAATATGGCGGAAGAAGATTATGGGGGGAAGGGAGAGAGGAGGGGGAAATTAAAGAGGTTTGAAAATTTATACTTAACTATATATCCTTTTGTTTCGTTCGTTATTTTAATTCGGATAATACGTCGTCGTAAAGTTCGTTTTAAGATTATAATTTTCCCTTTTTTTCGATGGAGTCGGGACGGGGGAAAGCGGGGGGGGGAGGGGTGGTAAAGGAGGTTACAACGATGATGAAAATATTTCGAGACAAATTCGTTTGACAAAAAGTTTTCCCAATTTCTCTACGTCTAAAACTTTTTTTTTCTCCCTTTGTCAATTTTTCACGTTCGGAAAAGCAAAAAAAAATTAATATGACGTCATAGAAATAAATTTCGTAAATTTTAGTAGTTTAAAAAAAAAAATTTTCCTTCTCGTTTCCTTCTTTCCTCCTCTCCATTTTTCCCACATCCGCCCTCCTCCGATCATCCGATCGTGCCCGCAAAATAATTTTATTAAACGAGGAGTTAACGATTCGATCGTAATGAAATCGTTGGAGGTTCAAAGGTCAAATTTTAAACGGGGTTTTAGTTATAATAAAAGATTTGATTTTAACCCCGGGAGTGGAAAAAAAGGAAAAACTTTATTCGAGTTCGAAAAGGGAAAATTCGTAAAATAATATCGAAATTAAATCGTTCGATCATCATCATCATTATTATTATCATCATCATCATCATCATCATCATCATCATCATCATTATCATCATCATCATTATTCTTTTCAATTACTCGAATTAATTTTTTTTTTATTTTACACTCGCACCGTTTTCGATAATTTATTTTTAGTTAGTTAATAAAAAAATAATATTTTTTTATTTTTTTACGATTTATTATTATTATCATCATTTCCAGCCGAGAGAGAGAGAGGGGGTGGGAAAGAAAGAGAGACAGAGGGGGGGGTTTTAAACGAAAACGAATTTTGGATTTTTTTTTGTGGGGGTGTGTGTGATTTCCATGTGAAATTTTTAACGGATTTTTATTTAAATCTTTTAATCGATTTTTTATTTACTTTAAAAAAAAAAAAAAAGTTTATTTACTTTATGACGCTCACGTAAACAACAATAAAAAAAAAATCTCCTTTTTATTTTATTTTATTTTCATTTTTTTTTTTTTTAAATCTTCCGCCATTTTTAATTCTACAAACAAAAAAAAAAAAATTAATTTTAAAATTTTTTAAATGTAAAAAAAAAAAGAAAACATGAATAAAAAAACAATGGAAAGTGAAATGATAATAATAATAATAATAATAATGATGATGATAATAATAACAACAATAATAACAATGCAAGAGCATTATTATTATTATTATTCAAAAGAAAAAAAAAAAAATATATTTTTGAGATGAGAGTCTCTGCGTTAACTTGGCGAATTGTTAAAAAATAGAAAGAGAGGGGGGGGGGAAAGAGAAAGAGAGAGAGAGGGAGAGAGAGAGAAAGGAAAAGAGAAAGAGAGGGAGAGAGAGGGAGAGAGAGAGAGAGAGAATAAGAGGGGGAGAAAAAAAAATTTACATTTATATATTATTTTGTTTGTTTTGTTTTTTTTTCCCCCTTCCTCTACTTTTCTTCTGCTTTTTTTTCGTTGTCTGTTTTTGACGTGTGTACTTAATAATAATAATAATAATAAATTATTATGAGACTCGAATAAAATATTTAAAACGGTTTTTGTTAGTCATTTATTGATAAATAAATTTTTTTTTTTTTTTAATTGATGAAAAACGTTGAGTTGAAATGAACGTGTCACGAGATACACGTGTCACTAAACGTTTTAAATTGGCAAAAATGGATTTTTAAATATTTACAATGTTTAGTTGCACCGCATACTTATAAGAAAATAGTTTTCTTATTATTTATTATAAAATATTGTCGTCAATAAATTTTTTACTTTTAAATTGTTTCAAAACAAAGTTTTGGGTAAGAATTTTTCGGAAAAGGTAAAATAAAAACCTCAAAACGTAGTTGAATCGTTTTTAACAAATATAACAAGTTGAATTTATATTTAATGTCATTTTCCCCCGTATTTGTTTTATTCGAAAACGATAATAATAATGATAATTTTTTTATTTTTGGAAGGAGGTAAAGTCAGAAAAAAAAAATTGAATGCGTAGCATATCGAAAAAAAAGGAAAAAGAAAACGATGATCGTGCATTTAATTATATCGATTATCGATAACGAAGCATATGGCACGTAGAAAATAGTAAGGAAGGATATCGGAAAAGACGGGGAGGTGGGGAGCAGGGGGCGAAAGGGAGAAAAAATCGAAAATGTTTTCGAACGTAAGTGTGTGTGTAAATTTAAAATGATGATCGAATTATCAATTACGAAATCATAAAAAAACGAAAATGGACGATAAGGAAAAATTTTTTTTATTCTGACAAACGTTATTAAGACCGGAAATTACCAATGGTTAACGGCGGAAACGATTATAATAACGGACATTAAACGTTGGATTCAATAAAAGTTGAAGAATATTTGAAAAGACAATTTAAAAAGGATTCGCCATATTGTTGGTTTAAACCCAACAACTTTGACTCGAATTTTAATATTAAAAAAAAAAAAAACCCAAAGGGGGAACTTGGAAATCCTTAAAATGATGTTGAAAACACGTGTAAATAGACAATAATAATAATAATAATAATAAATATAAACAATAACGTTAAAAATGAATTGGTTTTTTTTTTTACAAGGCGAGCGTGTGCGTATAACTTTAATAAATTGTTTCTTTTTTAACTTTTAATAATATTACAAAACATAAACATAAACACAAATATAAACAAAAACATAAACACAAACGCAAACACAAACAATCAGAAGAGAAAAAAATTTTTATAATATTTATATATATATATATATGTTTGCGTATGGATAACATATTTTAATGGTAATTACATTCCAAGATGTCAGTTTTTCTTTAATGTGTTTCTCTCTCTCTCTCTATCTATCTATCTATCTATCTATCTATCTACCTCTCTCTCCTCTCTCTCTCTCTATCTTTCTCTCTCTTCCCCCTCTCTCTCTGTGTAATTTTATCTCCGTGTCATTTTCTTAATTTTATTAAAAACTTTTTAAATTAAATTTTTTTATTTTTATTTGAAAAAAGTTTTATTAAGTTTTTTTTTCATATTATTATTATTATTATTACTATTATTATTATTATCATCATCATCTTATCGTGTCACATGTGTACGTGCGCGTCATCTTTTATTACGTAATCATTGTAAGGGGGGAAAAAAAACAAATTATATTAATTTTTTTTTTTTGTTGTTGTTGTTTTTGTTTTTGTTTATCGACACGTATTTAAAATTAATTATTTTTTTATTAAGTTTTGTATTACGTCATAATTCGTACGCATTTTTTCGCGGAAAAAATTGTTTCGAAAAAAAAACAAAAGGATTTAATTAAATTGTTTATAAACGTGTGAAATAAAATTTTTATGTTTTTAAATGTAATTTTTAATATGTAAAAATAATTAATTTTGATTGGTTGGCGTGTTTATTTTAAACAACCAATGAACGCGTTTTGACGTCAATTATTTTTGATGACGTCAAAATCCTACTTTATTATATTCTTGGTTTGAGCGTGTATTCGTTTAGTTAGCGTTTGACATTCGTAGAGTGCATTTCGAGGATGATGAAGTAGTAGTAATTTTGAAAATAATTTCCATGTGGGATTTTTTAAATTGACATTTTTAATATCATACCGATCGTTTAATAGTAAAAAAAAAAAAAAAAAAACAAAATGGAGGAATAAATTATGTCCCAAAAGAGGGATAATAATAATTATCGTAAGTTATAATTGAATTAAATTTTTTCACCCCCCTTCCCTCCTCCCTCCTCGCTCCCGACGGGAAAATTATATTTTATTTTTATTACTTATCTGACGTCACGTTATCATCATTTTTGAATTTAAGGGTTAAACGATTTAATTTTTTTCTTTTTTTTTTTTATTCGTTTTTTTTTTTTTGTGTTTACGATACGGAGAAAATTTATTATTATTAATAATAATAATGTTGTTATTATTATTATTGCGGTAATTCATTTATTTAGAAGATTAATTACTATTTTTTTTTTTTTTTTTTGATAAAAAAGTTATTTATTGGCATTAACAAAAAAAAAGGGGGGGGAGAAAAAAAGAAAAACGATTTACTTGGAAAATTGGTTTTTTCTGTTTGGAAAATCTTTTGTTTTCCTTTACATTAATCAATCTGTCTCGACCGGGTTTTTTCTTTTGTTTAAAAAATTTTCCTTTCTTTTTCTTAACTTTACCTTTATTATTATTATTATTGTTGTTATTTTTTGTTTTTTGTTTTTTTTTTTTTTATTTTCTTGTTTGAATTTTTAAAATATTTTTATATGTGTAAAGAAACAAATGGGTAAAAAATAACGGTCGATTTAAAACGTGGCACGAGAAAAGTGGAGTTTTTTTGTATGATTTCGTACAGTTATTTTTTCCCGCCAAATTCAAATAATTCGATACGAAATGAAATCGATTTAAAAAAAAGAAAAAAATCAGTATATCGATCGATTGGAAAAACGGAATTAGAAGATGGAAGAAAAGAAAAGGGGGGGGGGGAAATTCATTGGAATCAATCAGATAAATAATTTTTTTTTGTAGTAGTTTTTCTTGAAAATTTCAAACAATAGAGAAAAAGAAAGTAAAATAAAAGGAAAAAAAGGCAGGAACGTCATCATTCGACCGCATCAATTTGTTATTGTTTTTCTATTTTTCTTTCCTTTTTTTTTTTTATTTATTAATTTATCATCATTATTATTCCTTTGAATAAAAAAAACTTTATTGTTGTTTTTCCAGACTATGCTAACATTTAATTATACGTTTCGATTCCGTTTAAATTAATAAAAAGAAAACAATGTTGTCTTGAATGGTTTTCCTTATTTTTTTTCTATCATCTCGCCGCCATTTTAATTTAACTTTTTTTTAAATTTTTTTTAAAATTCCAGATGATTTTTTTCCCACTATTCTGTTTTTACATCTTATCTCTCTCTCTGTCTCTCTCTCTCTCTTCTCTTTTTTTCACTCATTTGTTTAAATGAATTTCAAAAATAAATTTTCTTAAAGTTTTTTTTCCTTTTCATTTCTTTTCTTTTCAAATTGAACTTTTTCCAAAAGGATGAAAATTGAAAAGAAAAAAAGAAAAAAAAAAATTTTTTTTACCACTTTTTACAAAAGTGTTGTCCCCTCTCTACCCCCTCTCCTCCCCTCCCTTCACTCCGCTGTCATTATTGTTATTATTATTACTTCAACTTTCTTCTTTCGATTTCAATTAGCGTGCGGGTGTGTGAGAGGGGGGGAGAGAAAGAGAGAGAGAGAAAAACTCGTCAAAGAAATTACACGATTATTATTATCATTATCATTATCATTATCATTATCATTATCGTTCATTTAATTTCTTTTTTCAGAATTGGATTTAGATTTTTTAGAAGATTCTCGTAGCAGAAGAAAAAGTAGAGCGTCAACTCCATTGAAAGAATTCAGTCCCGATTCGGTAGATTTGGTTAAAATACTTTTGTTGGGAGCTCCCCGAGTTGGAAAAACTTCCATAATACAAGTAAGTTTAATTATTTTTTTGTTCGGTTTCCCCCCCCCCCAAAAAAAAAAAAAAAGAAAATAAGATGGCGGCGTAAATATG
The DNA here is from genome assembly GCF_000006295.1 of Pediculus humanus corporis. Lineage (NCBI taxonomy): Eukaryota > Metazoa > Arthropoda > Insecta > Psocodea > Pediculidae > Pediculus > Pediculus humanus. The sequence goes on from NW_002987106.1 coordinate 14,476, forward strand.
ATTTTTATTATTAATATAAAAAAGTCAAATAAAATCGATAAAAATTTTAACGATGACGATATAGCAATTGTCGTCGTCGTCGTCACCGTCATAATCATCATCATCATCATCATCGTAATCATCATTATTATTATTCTAAAAATTTTTTACGACGTAAACTAAAATAATAATAATACTTTTTATATGAGAGGGGTTTTTAAAGGTTAAGAGTTTCCATTCTAATTACACGGATTTTTGCGTTTTCGTAAGCGTAAGCGTAAATCGTATTAAAAAAAAAAAAAGAAATTGTAAAAGTTTTTAAAGTGTAAATAGAATAATAATTTTAAAAAAAAAATGGCGGCGTATAAAACAAAAAAAAAATTTCTTCTTTTTTACCTTTTTTTTTTTTTTTTTTTTAAATTACTTTTTGATTGAATTTTTTATTTTTCTGTCTTTTGAAAGTGTAATTTTCACTTTTTTTTTTTTTAAACTTTCTTATTAATTTTGTTTTTGAATAGAATTTTTCATTTCCGGTTAAAAAAATTCAATTTTTTTTTTTAACGGTTTTGTAATTTAAAAAACTTTATACGCCATTGATGATGATAAATGATTATTATGGTGGTGACGGCGACGACATAACTAAGGGGGAAATGAAAAAAAAAGTTATAATTTATTTATTTTGCACTACTGCCACGTACTTAAGTTTTGGTGGAGGGTGGTAAATAATAATGGTAAATGTTTAAAGTCTGGTGTCACGTTCGGGATAGAACCTTCATTTTTTTTTATTTTTTTGTGACGTCATTATCAAAACGTTAAAAAAAAATTTTTTTAAGAAATATTATTCGACTAATTAAGTTTCCCCTTCCCCCACTTTTTCTCCACCAATAAGCACGCGAGTTTTTTTTATTTTCTCCTCCCACTTTCTCCTTCCCTCACTTCACTTTTCTTAAGTGTTGTTTTAGATAATGTTTAAAATTACTCTTATCCCACTTCCATTCCTTTACCCATATGCAAATATTTAAATTATAGGCAATCAACAGGTGAACATAAGAATAAGTTAAAAATAGGAGGTTCACGAAAAAAAAAAAACGCTTTCACTTTCTTATTCCCAAAACCCTAATTCTTATCGGCAAAAAAAAAAATATGTGAAACTGGAATCGAATGATAACATTATTTAATTGTATAATTTTCTTTTTTTTTTTATCATTTTTTTCCAAACGAGTTTTTTTTTATATCGTTTCCCCCCTTCTCCCCCTCCCCGAAAAAAAAAATGAAAATTTCATTGATTGAAAATTCCCGCCATTTTGTTTTTTTTTTTATATTTTAAATAAAAGAAACAAATGAACAATTTATTATATATGTAAAAAAATTTTAAATTTATTCGAAATTTTTTGTTTTTTGTTTAAAAGAATATTATGACGTCACAAATTTTCCAGGGATTTTAAGTTTTACATTTGTTCGGAGGGGGGGGGTACAACTGGGGGCGGGTTTTTTTTTTATTTTGTTTCGAAATAAAAGTTTTTGTACATGTATATATTCAAGAAAAGAAATTTAAAACTCATGGGCGTTTGTTTGTTATGACGTAATTTCCGATTTTACGTAACGAAATGTAAAAGAAAAAAGTTTTGTCCTCTCCCCACATCCCTCCCCCTACATCCCTCCCCCTTATTTCTTCTAGAATTTTCTTTTTTTTTATTGCTTCCGGAAAATCAGGTCACGAAAAAAAAAAAAAAAAGTTTTAAATATTTATTCATGTGATCCACCTGAAATTTTTAGTTTAGTTTACACGATACCTGAATTTTTAATGTAAGGGAAGAAAGGACTCGCACGGTATTTATTATTATTATTATTATTATTTTGTTCCAGCAATTCGTATGGAACGAATTCGACGATAAATACATATCGACCGATTGTAAACACACGTATTATCCATCGGTTATAATTAACGAACATTTATACGAATTAAAAATAACGGATATACCGGTCATACCTTATTTCCCGGTTAATTCATATTACGAATGGACGGATTATAGATTTTACGGTTTGAGAAACGCATCCGCGTACATCCTCGTTTTCGATTTATCGAACGTCGATACTTTTCAATACGTAAAAAATTTACGAGAGCAAATAATCGAAAGTCGGGATATGAGAAACGTTCCGTTGATCGTTGTCGGTAACAAACAAGATTTAATTGATTGTTCCGGTAAAATGTCGTCGTCGTCGTCGTCCTCGTCGTCATCTTCATCTTCGGAGGAGAAGGAGGAGGAGGAAGAAGAGGATGAGGAGGATGAGGATGTAGTGGAGGTGGAGAAGGTGGAAAATGTCGTGGATTCGGATTGTTGTCGTGACGTGAGAAAAACAAAAAAAAAATTATTAAACGATATTGTTGAAACGGTGACGACGAATTGGAAATGCACATACGTTGAGTGCAGCGCTAAAAATAATTTAAAAGTTATGCATTTGTTTAAAAACGTTATGAATTCAATCGATTCTAATTCCACGACACATCATCATCATCATCATCATAATCCTTCCATAACTCGTGATAATTATTATACTAATAATATTAATAATATCCATGAGGAGCCCGATAAAAATAAATGTAAAATTTTGTAAGTTTGTATTTATATTTACGATAACAACAAACAAAAAAGACAATAATAAATTATTATTATTATTATTAATAATGTATATTGTAATTATAAGGAATTATTTTGTTTGTTTTGTCTCTCTCTCTCTCTCTCTCTCATTCTATTTTATCATTTCCTTTTTCTTTTATTTTTGTCTTTTTTTTTTTTTACTTGTAGAATTTTCTTTCTTTCTTTCTCTGTCTTATCTTGTAATTATTTTTACTCGGTCCTTCCCTCTCTCTCTCTCTTCTATTTAATTTTATTCGATCTTTCTCTCTCTCTCTCTCTCTGCCTTTAACTTTTTTCTTTGTTTTTCTTTTTTACTCTCTTATCATCTACTTGATTGCTTTTTCTCTCTCTCTCTCTCGCTCTTTCTCTTCATTCATTATACGTCTGAAAGAGGTAGAGATAGAGAGAGAGAGAGAGAGACAAAACAGACATATTTCCTTTTTGTTTTTTTTTTTTTTTAAAATTTTTGTTGACCTTTTTTTTCAAGTATTTTCTTCTTTCTCATTAAATTCATTTTTTTTTTTGCTCTCTTTCTCCCTTCCTCCCACTCTCTCTCTTTTTCACTTTTACATTAAATTCCCTTTTTTTTTTAATTCATATTTTTTCCTTTGGGATGAAAGCAAAAAAAAGGGGGGGAGGGTTTAATTTCTAAAAAGGAGAGAGAGAAAAAAAAAAGAAAAACATTTTCTTAGGTTTAATATTTTTAAATAATGGCGGGAAAAATCACGGGGGGATTCAAGTCACGTGAGAATTAATCTCATTCGTTTACATTTTTTTTTTTTTTTAAACTTTAATTTTAAAATTTTCCTCTCTCTCTCTCTCTCTTTCTCGTTCATAATTTGAATTAAAAATTTTTTTTTATTTCGTATTAAAATAATAATAATAATAAAAAAAGAAAATTCCAGGGGAAAATTTTTTTGCTTTTCTTTTATTTTTGCAGAAGAAAAAAAAAAAAATATTTTCGATACAAAAATCAAAATGGCGATTAATAAAAAAAAAAAAAAAACTTTTTTTCTCTCTTCCTCCCTCCCTCCCCCTCCCCCTTTACTTTTTCGGAAAACAGAAAAAAAAAAAACTTTTTTTGTCCCATTTTATACCATCCGAACAAAAAATAAAAAACAAAAAAACTCTGGAAAAACAAAAACTAAAAAAAAAAAAAAAAAAAAAAAGGGAAAGAAAAAAGTAAAAGTAAAAAAGGTAATAAAATGATAAATTGAAATAAAATACTGACGAGGAAAAGGAAAAGAAAAAGGAAAAAAGGAAAAAAAAAAAAAGTTGACATTATTCCGATTCGAAAAAAAAAAAAAAGTTTAATAAAAATACGTTAAAATATATATATATATAATATTGATTTCTACGTCACATTGTTTTCCTTTTTTCCTTTTTTCTTTATCCTTTTAATAACAGAAAAATGTTGTAATAATAATAATAATAATAATAATAATAAAAGGCGAAGCATTTGGAAAAATTTTTTTTTAAAAAAGGAAAAACAATATGATGAAAAGG
>NW_002987106.1:18710-41035 GCF_000006295.1 Pediculus humanus corporis
TAATAAAAGAAGAAAATTTTTTCGTTTTTATTTGTACCGTCCCACGCATGCATTCACGCACGTACTCACGCACGCACACGCACGCACATACCTTATCATGTTATCATCATTTATTTCATTAACGGTAGGAAATTAATTTTGCTTTTTTTTTTTAAAGAAGAAGAAGAAGAAAATTTTGATAATTTTTGTTTTTCATTCAATTCGTTAATTTATCTTTTAAATTCCACACATTTTTCTTCTTCTTCTTTTCATCTTCTTTAAATTCATTCCAAAGCAAAAAAAAAAAAAAAAAAGAAAAATCCATGATAGGAAAACGTTAAAAAACTTAAACGTAAATTTTGTTTTTTTTTTTTTTTTAAATCGAAACCCAAAATGAAAATTAAAAATTTTATTAATTTACTCGAAATAACGATTCGTTCATTTTTTTTTAGAATTTAAATTGAAATTGAAATTGAAATTTAATTATTTTCAATTTGAATTTTTTTTTTTTTTTGCTTTGCTTTGTTTTATTTTTTTCGTCGTAACTTTTTTTCTATTTAAATATCGGTTTATAAAATATCGTAAAAAAATTTTTTGAAAATAATTGAAACGGTGGGAGGGGGTGGGGTGGAAAAAGAAAATGGGGGAGGGTAGAGGGAGAGAGAAAAATGAATGTTCGAATAACAAATCGAAACGATTATAAAAAAATTCTTATTGGGTTTCACCTTTCCCCAAACTCTTCCGATCGCATTAACCTCCTTTCACTCGAGTGTGACGTAATTTTTTTATTAATTTTAAGCTCCGCCCCCTTTCTCCTTCACATCCACCACGTGACCTAAACTCCAATCTCACCTTCTTTCTCTTATTCTCACCTTTCACTCCTTTCACACTGACTCTCGCGTATTATTTTTAATAATTATTCCAATAAGAAAACCGTTAAATTTTATTATAGGAAAATAGGAAAATTAAATTAATGCTAATATAAAAGTTGAAGGAAAAAAAGAAAGAGAGAGAAAAACTTTTAAAGATGACGTCGATAGAATAATAATAAAAATAATCATCATCATCATTATCATCATCGTCATCATCGTTATTATTATTAATATCATAAAAAATTTTTTTTTTTTTTTCTTTTTCGTTCGCATTTAATTTTTCGAAATTACGTCACCAAAATTTAATAACTTTAATACCTTATCAAAATCATTATTATCTCTCTCCGTAATAAAATTTAATAGTCAGATTTTATCCCCATTTTTTTTCCTCTCTTTTCCTCCTCCCATGGGAACATTTAAAAAAAAATAAAAAAAAAGGGGAGGAAAATTTTTTTTTTTTTTCAAATCATCATTCGAAAAAAAATTTTAAATTTAAATTTTTTAATAATAATAATAATAATAGTGAAATGATTACGAAAAAAAAAAAAAATTTTCCTCTTCTTTATTTTGAGTAACGGTTGGAAGGGGGGGAAGGGGAGAATAGCAGAGAGTAAAAGGGTAATGGGGAGATAGATTAAAAAAAAAAAGGGAGAGAAAAAATAAAACGGGAAAATGAGATGAAGAGGAGAATGAAAGGGGGAAATAAGGGGAATTAAAAAAAAAATTAAAAACTTGTACTTTTTTTTTTTTTTTACAATTTTTATTTTTTTAATTTTTTTCTCATAGCCAAAAACAATAATTTTAAAAGAAGGAGTAAAAGTTGACGAACCACGGGCTGCTCAGAAAACAAGAAGAAACCCGTCGACGCATGTGGGGTACCGGCCGATCTGCCTTCTCGATGTGATGAGTAAGTTTTTAGAGTGCGTGCTGGCGTCACGGATCATCTCGCATTTGGGGGTGAACGGGGGGAATCCGAACGGGTGTTAGGATTGGGGTGGGGAGGACACTTTGGCACTGGGGAGGTTACTTCGGTATTGGGGAGGTCGTTTCGGTTTTGGGGAGGTCGCTCTGACACTGGGGAGAACACTTCGGTATTGGGGAGGTTACTTCGGTATTGGGGAGGTCGCTCTGACACTGGGGAGAACACTTCGGTATTGGGGAAGTCGCTTCGGTATTGGGGAGGTTACTTCGGTATTGGGGAGGTCGTTTCGGTTTTGGGGAGGTCGCTCTGACACTGGGGAGAACACTTCGGTATTGGGGAGGTCGCTTCGGTATTGGGGAGGTTACTTCGGTATTGGGGAGGTCGCTCTGACACTGGGGAGAACACATTCGGGTGTCACCTTCGGGCAACGGACCTAGTATCCTAACGTTGGCACGCATCGGCAAAGAGAAGACGATGTCCCCCCGTGGAAGACAAGGAGGAAGATGAAGAGGCAGGAATAGAGGTAACTGGGGCCGAAGAGGACGAGTGCCGGGGCCGGGGCCGGGGCCGGGGCCGAAGAGGACGAGTGCCGGGGCCGGGGCCGAAGAGGACGAGTGCCGGGGCCGGGGCCGAAGAGGACGAGTGCCGGGGCCGGGGCCGAAGAGGACGAGTGCCGGGGCCGGGGCCGAAGAGGACGAGTGCCGGGGCCGGGGCCGAAGAGGACGAGTGCCGGGGCCGGGGCCGAAGAGGAAGAGGACGAGTGCCGGGGCCGGGGCCGAAGAGGAAGAGGACGAGTGCCGGGGCCGGGGCCGAAGAGGAAGAGGACGAGTGCCGGGGCCGGGTGCCGGAGAGTTCTGATCTTCTTCCCTCCGAGTAGTTGGATCTCACGAGTGTACCCTCCCACGTTCAATTCGGGCTTCCGTTTATTCTCCCATGCCTGCAAAAAAAAAAAAGAATTATTATTTAATAAATTTTCTTATAATAAACAATTTGCGTTTTTTTTTCTTTACCTCCCCCCCTTATTCTCTCTCTCTCTCTCTGTCTCCCCCCCTTATTCTCTCTCTCTCTCTCTCTCTCTCTCTCTGTCTCCCCCCCTTATTCTCTCTCTCTCCCCCCCTTATTCTCTCTCTCTCTCTGTCTCCCCCCCTTATTCTCTCTCTCTCTGTCTCCCCCCCCTTATTCTCTCTCTCTCTGTCTCCCCCCCTTATTCTCTCTCTCTCTCTCTGTCTCTGTCTCCCCCCCCCTTATTCTCTCTCTCTCTCTGTCTCTGTCTCCCCCCCCCTTATTGTCTCTCTCTCTCTCTCTGTCTCTGTCTCCCCCCTTACTCTAAAAAAAGAAAGAGCGAATGAAAAAATACTAAATAAGAAAGAAATAGAGACAGAGACAGATAAATAAATAGGTAAAGAAGAATGAGAATTAAGACTCCCACCCCACCCCCCTTCGTTCCCGGTCGTGATGACAGTGAGATGAGCTTAAACCTCCCATAAAATTTGAACCCTCCCCACACTTTTTTTTCTTCCCCCCAACGAAAAAACTTTTAAAAAAATTCAATTCCGCTCAGTAAGCTAACGAATAAATCATTTAAACATTTGACCAAAAAAAAAAAAAAAAAATTTTTTTTTAAACAGATTTACCAACACTTGAAAAATAATATTTTCCACCCCTCCCCCTCTCAACCCCCTTTTTCTCTTTTTCTCTTTATCGTGAGATTTCCCACAGGAATTTTAACCTTTCCAATCAAAATTAAATCTTTTTTTTAAAGCCTATACGAAAAAAAAAAAAAAAAAAAAATTCATATTCCGCCGCCATTTTCCCTCCCCTCTACCCTCCTTACTCCCCTCGCCTCCCCCAAACCCTTTCTTTTTTTATTTTTTTCATTAAATATTTTTCCTTCGTTCGTATTTCTTTCTTTCTTTCATTTTTTTCTTTTTCCCCTTTAGGCTTTTCTTTTTTCTTCTTCTTTTAAAATTTCCACTAAGAATAATAAATGTATATAATATTTTCAAAATTATTAAAAAGAGAAAAAGAAAAAAAAAACCCGAAAACATGAGCGGAAATGAAATTTTAAACACGACGTATCCCCCCCTCCTATCGTCGGCCGAAAAAACCGGAAACGGGTCCCATACGCCAAGTTAAAAACATTTAAAAAAATAATAAAGTCAAAAAGAATCATAGAGAAGTAAATAATTTCCGTTTTGGTTTGCGTGCCTGCGTGTGCGTGTGGGGGGGGAACGTGCCTGACCACTGAAACCCTTACGCGCTTACAATCAATGATGCCCCGAAAGAAAAATTTTAAAAAAACCAAATTTTTTTAAATGAAAAAATGAGAGAGAAAGAGAAAGAGAGAGAAAGCAAGAGGGGGAGAGGGAGAGAGAGAGAGAGAGAGAGAGAGAGAGAGAGAAAAGAATTCGAGTACTTTTTAATTCCCGAGGGATACAAGAAATCCTCGAATGAACCCATAAAAAAAAAAAACCCCTTGACAAGTTCAAAGGACTATTATCGCGTGCAAAAGCCATAATGATGATAATAATAATAATATAAATAAAAATGTCAATAACAAATTGGAAAATAAAAAAGAAATTAAAAACAAAAATATTCTACCAACTTTTGAAATCTTAAAACTTTTTTTTTTTTTTTGAAATCGCCCTTACGTATCTTTTCCCCTCCCTCCCTCCTACCGTCCCTTTCTTTCCTACATTCATCCTCCTCCCTCCCTTCCCCCTTTCTCTCTCTCCCCCTATCTCAAATTCTAGTGTGCTTTTAAATAACTCGAGTCAAGTACGAAAAAAAAAAAACGAAAAGAAAAAAAAATGGCCACGATCGGAAACGGAAATAGAAATAAATATATGACATCAATAAAACATTTTCCGAAATTTCCCAAAAAAAAAAAAAAAAAAATTTTGAAAATGGCGCCGTCGGTAACAGAAATTCCATTTTCGAGGTCAAAGTTCGTAATTATCTCGTTAAAAAAAAAAAAAAAATTTCGATTCGACATCGAAACTATCATTATTATTATTATTATGATAAAAGAGTAAAAACGGTTGAAAATTTTCCTCCCGGGGGAATTTTAATCCCGGCTAATTATAAAAATTTAAATATTCAAACATAATTAATTAATTAATTAACATAAACGACGACGACGACTCTCGTAATAATAATAATAATAATAATAATAATAATAATAATAATAGTAATAAATTTTAACGCGTTCGTTTAACGTCCGGTCATCAATTATTTATTTACATTTTTTTTCCCCGTTTCGAGAGAGGTAGAGAGAGAGAGAGAGAGAGAGAGAGAGAATGCAAAACAGCAGAAGAAAAACCCACGGCAAAAAATAACAATAATAAAAAACGTATAAACGAGAGAGAGAGAGAGAGAGGGGGGGGGAAATTTCATGCCATCACATTCACCATCACATTATCGCGTGCGTGCGTGCGTGCTCGTACGCATCGATTCATTTCTTCTCACTACGTAAGATTTAAATAAAAAAAATTCTAACTCCACGACGACGATGATGATGATGATGATGAATGGCAGGAAATGTAAGAGAAAAGCGAGATAATAGAGAGACGTTAAAATTTCATTAACGAAAAAAAGGAAAAAAAGAAAATTATACTAACTAAGATTTTTCCGCTCCAAAACTTTGTACGTATCCATTCCGACGCAAATGATATCTTCCCCTCTTCTTCCTCTTCCTCCTCTTCCTTCTTCTCTTCTTCCCGCAGGAATAAATCGAATTTCGATTTCCTTACGTTTCATTTCATTCTAAAAATAAAAATAAAAAATTTACACCCTCCCCTTCCTTTTTTTTATATTTATTTATTTATATAAACAATGTTACCAACCTCTAACGATGACTAAAATAGAATTAAATTTTTTTTTCTCTCTCTCTCTCTCTCTCGTTGTTGTTGTTTTCGTGTTAATCCTTTTCCGTTGTTGTTGTTTTTTTTTCGAGCGTTATAAAAAAAAAAAAAAGATTTAAGAGCTTATGACGTCACCGAGCTGTAAACCTAAAAAAAAACAAAAATAATAATAATGATAATAAACAATAATCAAAATAAAATGAAATAAAATTGCTTTCGATTAATCAATCAATCAATCAATCACCTTTTTCCATCGAATCCGTCGGTTTAAAAAAATAAATAAATATAATTTCAAGTTGATTTTTTTTTCTTTTTTCTTATTTTTCTTCTTTGTTTGTTGTTTGTTTGTTTGTTTGTTGTGGGTTGTTAGTAAGTGAAAAACGAAAAACAACCGTGTCGATGCCTCGGATTAAGATCGGCAATCACGGAATCCGTTTTACCCTCGTAGAGAACGAACGTTTCACCCGTTCGAGTGTTCATTTTTTCGCAGAATATATCATCGGCGAGGTCATCTTGCGATAGGGAATATATGAAACCGTCGATGAGACAAGCTTGTGAACATTCGTATTTGAAATGACCTACGACCTCTAAATCCTTGTTAGGTTTCGTCGGATCGAATTTATATATCGTATTCGTGCAATTCCCTGTAAAAATGGGAAATAAAATCATCGTTCGACTTCCGTTCATTTTTTATTTATTTATTTTATTTTTCTTTTGTTTTCGAAACTCACCCGCCAAATATATAAAATCATCATCGGCCATGGCACATGAAAATCCTCTCACGAACGGTTTTATCGGAACGGTAAACCACGTGTCCGTTTTCGGATCGTATTCGTAAACGTTACAATCGACGAGGTAAAGAGCTTCGCGAAAAACAACGCAAGGCGTCGAATATAAATTTTGCGGCATCGAAGCACACTCCGACCAAACTTCTAAAAAAAAAATCAACACTTTGATTACGTCACGATTAACGGAAACGGAAACGGAAACGAACAAACGTTAATTGTCCTTACGATCGTTTAAACATAATTTGCTGACTTGATTTTGTATTACTCTATGACGTCCGAATCCTCCCATTATGTATAAATAATTACCGAGCAAACAAACCGACATGTGTCTTATGGGTCTCGATATGCTGGAAAAAAACAAAAAAAAAAAATTTTTAATGTCGCCATGTTTGTTTTCTTTTTCAATATGACGTCATCGTGTATAAAATCACCTCGTGAAAAAAGACCATTTGTTTTTCAATGGATCGTACGTCCATATGGCATCGTTCCACATATTTTGACGATTCATTATGAGACCACCGATCAAATATATTTTAAAACCGTCTGATATCACTTTGAAACCCATCATGGTTCCGGCACTGCTTTCGACTTTCGTCAATCTCGTCAGGGGTATGAATTTTTTTTCAGTTTCGCAAAATTTAACGACGTATGGACTGCTCGTATCCGGTCCCGTGTATATGTTTCCGACTATGCAAGGCACGGAGGGTAATTTCCTAGGTTTGACTTTTAACCAATTTTGTATGAATAAATTGACTTTTTCGCAGTCTTCTGCCACGACACCGTGCAAAAAAAAAGAAAAAAACTTTAATGTAACAAAAGCCCGACGTGAAAAGCGTGAAAAGGATTCTCCAATTATAAACTCTCACCTTTGTTCTCGTCTATTTTTAACCTTTTACAATCTAAATAATTTTCTCTCGAATCATCGTCCACGTTTTTCTCTTGTATCAACTTGAGAATTGCTTTGAAAACCTTTAAACAAACAAAAAATAATAATAATTAAGGTTCGATTTGGATGATCATTCTCAACTATCATTATAATTTTACTACCATTGGACACGATTTAACGGATTCGAACAAAATCATCCTTTCTAAATCTATCAAACGTAGGGATTTCAAACGAAGGCAAAGTAAAAGTCTTGCCGTGTGCTGTCGTCGTCGTCGTCGTCTATCATCTTCGCAACAATTCATCATCCATTTATCTAAAGCTATCCAAACTCCCCATTCGCCTTTCGAACAATGTAAAGCCGGATCGCTGCAGTACCTATGGGGGGAAAAAAACATTAAAAAGGATTCGTATAACTACGAGAGAGAGAGAGAGAGAGAGAGAGAGAGAAAATCAATCGAGATTAACGTTAAAATTTACCTACCCTTCGACCTGATCAACGTGTAAATTATAAAACGAATCTAATTTTGTGACGTCATCAAAATGCCACAATGCAAATGCTCGTGCCTGACGTATTAAATTTTCCGATTCTATTCTACTCGCGATTTCTAATATTTTCAAACAATTAATCGTTTCGACAGATTGCGATATGACACTCGAACACCATTCTGGAAAAACAAGAAAAAAATGATTATAATAATAATGATAATAAATAAAATAAAGTTAAAAACAAATAAAATTTTTTTATTAATTACCTTCCATATCCGTAAATCGAAACATGTTAACGGTTTGTAACAATTCAAGCATTTCTTCAAGTTTGAAATCATTTTCGTTATTCATTTGTAAAAAACCGCCATTTTTTAAATATTTAAGAACGTATTCCCAAGATGTAACCGTCACATTCTGAAACAAATAAATGGTAAAATATTATTAATAATAATAATAATAATATCAAAAATGGTGTAAAATTTTTTTTGTATACATTATTGAGAGTGAGAGGTAAAATAATTAGGTTTCTTTAAAATCAGAAAAAGAATAAAAGGAAATAATTTTAAAAATAGACTGGAGAAAGACAAATGAAAGAACATATGATATGTTTTTGTTTTTTTCTAGTCGTCTAGAGTGATTTAAACAAAAATAAATTAATTTGTAAATAAACTGACTTGAATTCGATAAGTGTGTAATAAATAACTTTGAATTATACATACATATTGATAATATATTAATAATAAGTATAATTAAGTATAATGAGTAAAAATATAAAAAGAGATATAAATCAAGAGAATTTATCGTTAGCTGTTAAAATAGTTACGCCAACATGGGAATCGATTAAAGAAGATTTCGATTGGTATTGTACAAAAATAGAAGAAACATTTTTTCAAAATGATACGACTAAAAAAGAATTATTTACACTTCCTAAATTTGAAGAAGAATTAACTGATGATGTTGTAAATAAGAGACTTTTTAAACATTCGAGTGCTGTTTTGAATTTCATGGAATGCATTGTGCAATTCATGAACGGAAACGAAGAAACGAAACCTGTTTTATTCGTGCTTGGAAGAAATCATTACACGATTGGAGTAAATGAAAAACTTTTTTTAGAAATGAAAGATGCTATTTGTTCTGTGATTAAATATAAAATAGGTACGGAAAATGCAAAAGCTTGGGATACAATATTGCAGTACATTCTAATTAATTATGTATTCGAAGGAATGACCATGTAAGTTTAAGTAATATCAAATTAAAAAGCAATTTTGAAAATTAATTATGGTACTAATTGTTAATGTCACCAAATATTTTATTCAATTTCCTTGATAAAATTAAATTAAATTTTTTTTAATTCACAACATAATTGAAATTATTTTCAGGATTGATCCTTTTACAAATGCATAAAAAAAATACAAGAGAATAAAACCTAATAAGAAATGATTATTACATTGTTTCATTAGCGTTGTGGCATTGATGAAAGAAAAAAAAAACTGTATTTGAACAAAACGTTTAAATGTAACAAAAATCATTTTAAATAAATTTTTTTTTTTTCAATATTTTCTATTGTTTTAAACTAAATTATAATATTAATAATTAAATAAATTAAAAAAGGAAGGGGGAAAAAATGAAAAAAAAAAAAAAATTCACTTACCTTAAGTTTGATTCTGGACATTTTTTTTTCAGCAAAATCTTTAGTGAACATAATTTCAAAATATTCACTAAATTTAGAAAGTTCACTTTTTGAACATTCATATTCTTTTGATTCAATTTCAATAATGATAGCGTCAGAGTTCATTAAATAAAAAAAAAAAAAAAAAAAAAAATTAAAGAAAATTACTTAACTGCGTGCACCACTTGCTACTTTTTGACTAACTAACAGGTGATGACAATGCCTCCGAGATTTTAAACTCATTGTTTCACATTTGCGAGAAGCCGCGCGGATGAATACATGAATAACGGAGGAATATATGAATAACTACGTACACCACTTGCTACTTTTTGATTAACAGGTGATGACAATGCCTCCGAGATTTTAAAATCATTGTTTCACATTTGCGAGAAGCCACGCGGATGAATATATGAATAACGGAGGCATTTCATGCGTTTCAATAATTTTTAAAAGTAACGGTCGATTCAATATTTAAATATATTTAATCATTTTAAAAAAATCAATTTATGTACTTTTTTATGCGTAAAAATTTTTCTTTTTCAATTTAATTATTAATTTAAAATTGTAATGCGTAAAATTATTTGTAAGAATTTAATGAATTCTTTTCTAAACACGATATTTTCGCCCTCAATTTTTTTTTTAATCAGTGTAATTTTCAATTAAAAATGCTTAAATTGCATTTGTATCAAATACAAAAAGTAACATAGCAGTAAGTAAGTAATTATCTTTCTACAAAATAATAATTAATATTTCTTCCCTAAAAATTTCTTCCTTTGAATTTCTATATAATACTACACATTTACCTTATTATAAATTTTAACAAGTTTTTTTTTTTAATTATATCGTCACAAATGAATATTTGAAAAACGAATAAGCTAATAAAAATCATTTTTTTTCGTTTCAATTTAACTTTTTTTTATATTTTAATGTTTTTTTGATTCTTAAAATGGAATATCACAATGAAATTTGATTAAGTAATAAAATAAAATAAAAATTTCTAAACCATAACTTTTACTGATATTTATTTAGTACAGACTGCATTTGAAAAAAAAAAAAAAATATATAATTGAGACTGTAATAATAATAATAAATCTAATAAAAATAAATTTAAACTATTGCAGAACAATTTTTAACTCCACATTTACCAGGATGGTTCACCTCTTTCTTCGGGACTCTTACCATAGAGAGCACTTTTGTCTCTAAAAGTAAGTTCAAATGGTTTCACATAATATTTATCGACAACATATCCTGCAACAATGCCAGAAACTCCAACACTGAGACTCATACATATTGCAGATATTTGCTTAAGTGAAATCATCCTGTTAAAATTTGTGAAAAAAATTTTCTAATTTGAATAAAAAAAAAACTTGTTAACTTTTGCTATCATTAAATATAAATGTTTTTCATTATTATCGATTAAAATTTTATTTAAAAAAAAAAAAAAGAAATTTTGTTGTATTACCTTAATTCAAATTATTTTCTGTCGCAGTTGTCGCAAGTTTGTTTTCTTTATATTTCAAACTTCTTATATAGTCTGAATATATTAAATAAGTGACAATACTCGGAAATAAAACCACGGTACCGTATTTTTTAATTATTTTAAAGGCCATTAACCTAAAATTAAAAATTACAATTTTACATGCACAAAAAATATATATTAAAAATGAATATAATAATCATTATTATTATTATTGTTAACCACACAAAATTTTTCTTTTATTCACAAATAAAAACTATTCTATATTACTTCAGAGAGCTTACCAAAAACATAATAAAAATATTTTTTTTAATCTGGAATAATAACGATAGTTGAAAACGAATTAATAAATATTTTAACAACTATAATAAAATGTTAAAATTAAAATTACTTACACAAAATTAAAGATGGACAGAAGCAGAAAACATTCGAATCAGTTTAGCCAACTTAAAAATTTACGAATGCGATTTGCAATAAAAAAAAATAAAATGTCCACATTAAAATGTAAACAATTTTGTAGGAAAATATTTTTAAATCCGATAACACACGATTATATGTACGTATATTTATATTTTAACGCTTTTACTTATTAATAAATTTATGATAAAGTTATTAATTTATAATAATATTAAAAGTATTTAATAACCGTTAATGTTTTTCTTGAAATTTTTACCAAAACGTAAAATCAATGCGTTCAAAATTATTATTTTCAAATTTTATTTCATTGAAAATAAATTTTTTATTATTTACAGAAAATGTATTATCAATTTACCAAAGTTTTATTCTCAGTATCCTTCAGAATACGTAAATCCAATTTTTACTAAACCGGAAATGGATAAAAAATTAGATGAAATATCATTTGATGAAGTTAAATATTTTAAAATAAGAGCATCATTAAGCGATCAAACCTGTTCAGTTTTTTACGATGATGATAAAAGGAAATTGATAAATCGAGTTATGAAAAAAGGTGATAAAATATTAGCAAGAACACTTGTCAATAATGCTTTCACTAAAATAAAACATGTACAGTTGAGAAAATACAATAAGGAAAAGGATGAAAGCGAAAGGGAAAAAATCCCATTGAATCCTCTCGTCATTTATCACTCAGCCATAAAAAATTTAACTCCTAGTTTATATTTGACAAAAATTAAAAAAAGTGGTACATGGTATCAAATCCCTGTGGGTATAAAACCAAATGAAGCTAAATTTAGAGCAATACAATGGCTTTTACAAGCTACAATGGAAAAATCACCTGTCATAAGTTTTGAAAAAGCATTAGCAGACGAAATACTTGCAGCTCATGAAAAAAGGGGTAAAGCATTTAATAAAAAATTAGAATTGCTTAAAATGTGCGAAGCTAATCGAAGTATCGCTCATTATAAATGGACATAAATTTATTCAACATTTATCATCATCATCATTTTTTTTTTTAATTATCAGTTATGTGTATAAATTATTACAATAAATAAACAATAATAGATAATTTGATTTTGCATTAAATTTCTTTTTTAGTTTTTACAACCATCCAATCCTTTTACGATAACGATTTATCCATTAATAAGTATTTATGCACTCAAATAACATTTTTTTCCTTTAAAAAACAAAAAAAATAGTTTAACAAAGGAATTTAAATTAAATAATAATACTTTGTTGTACACTTAATATAATATTACATGATTAACGATTTCAAATTAACGAAACAAATCATTTAACTTCGTAACCACCGAAAATCGATTCGAATGATTTTTCATCGTGTATTTTACAATTGCTATAAAATAATTTATATGAATTAACATCATTTTTGATTTTAAAATGAACAACATTAAAATATTGTGTGAGTTTATTTTTAAAACCTATCAGTACAATGTCCTCTGGTTTACACTTTACATCCGTCCTTCTACCCTTTTCATTTATCATACAAAAAACAACTTCGTTGACATTATCTGGTGTTTTATTAACATAAATTAAACCGGGAAAATGTTTCAAACAGTTGGCTAAATAAGTGTACATGACAGTGTGTAAAATACCTAGAAAATAAAATAATATATATAATAATCAGTACAAAAATCATATTTAAAATTTTTCACTGTTTTTGGTAAACTGACAGAATGTAGCTATTGCCGCTGTAAAATTTACTGATTTATCCGTTAAATATGTAACAGGTATAAAAAAAACAGTGGCTCCCAATGAATAATATTTTGCTCTTATATATGCACATAATGTATTTATTTTATTAAACGAATATATTATTTTATGTTTATTAGAATCAATCAAATAATTTTTTTTTTCATCTCCTTCTTTTTTACCTATCGTCCCTAAACTTCTTATTAACGTATTATTATTAATATTATTATTTAAAAAATATTTTAAATTAATTAAATTCTTATTAACATAACGATAATTATTAATAAAATTCATTTTTTAAATTTAAATTAAATTAAATTTTTTTTTTTTTTCTTTAACGTTTAACACATAACGAACGACAGCACACTACACTTCCTTCCATTCGAATAAATGTTTGAATTGTAAAAAGTGTTGCCAACTTAAAAAATTTGTTTACTCCATGGAAAATTTTTATCTACGAATTTTATAATGATAAACAATTATTATAATTACTCTATGACAAATTACATGTTTACAATTTTAAGAATTGGAAAAGAAAATGAATTTAATCAAATATTTTTAATATTATTTATTTATATATTATTATATTTTATGAATAAATACGGTAACAATAATAATAATAATAATAATAATAATAATAATAATAATAATAAATCGTTATTAAATATCATGACGATAGATTATAAAATAACTTTAGAAAAAATAATTTTATGTAAAAAAATTAATTAAAAAAAACAAGCGCTACGTAAAACTAATCGAAATAAAGCTAAATTTAACGTTTATTAAAATAAAATAATAATAATAATAACAAATGCATTTCACGGCTTTGAATTTCACGTAATAATATATTAAATGATTAAAAATTTATAAAATTTAAAATGAACACACACACACGCAATTGATAAATGAGATTTTTAAATCTTTTGATATAAATATATAATATTATAAAAACATTTAATTAAAATTTGGTATAAATGGGTAACAGTCTTCATTAATATATATTAATATATTTTTGTAAGCGGAAGATTTCTCCATTGACTTACTTGATTGTCATAATTCTCATAGAATAATAAGTCTCTAAACAAAATTATTAGAAAAAGGCACATTTTCTTTTAACCCCCTCCCCTCCCCCACCCCATACTCCCCATTTTTCCCCTTCCCTTCATTCATAAATCCTCTCGTATTTCTTTTTGCGATTCTTTAACAATGACTGAATTTTCCGTGTCGCTTATGTAACCTTCTTCACCCGTGTAATGCGTCGGATATAACAAAAGCGGAGCCGCCGAATAAGCTAATAAATCCCTTTTCGGAAAATGCTTTTTCCATTCTTTCCTAACGACAAAAAAAAAAAAAAAACATTCGAAATCGAAAATCGAAAACGATTATCCGAAAAAAAACAAAGAAAAACTCACTCCGGATGTTTATCGAACAATATCGGTATGTATTCGTCGACGGGTATTAATTTTTTCAACGGTTTTTGCTCTAATAATTTTCTAGCTCCCTCATTGGTCAACAAATAACCCAACGTCCAATAGGAATACGCCACGTGTACCAAAGATTTCGAACCTTTTACCCAATCCTCGTGCTCGACCAATCTCTTCCTACCGATGTAACTGAAAAAAATGTGACGTCATTCGTCATAAAAAAATTTAAAATTTTCCCGCGCGAATAACGCAACGCGACGCGACGCGACTCATCTCATCTTTCTTACATTAAATCCCAGGGTAATTTCAAATCTTCGACTTCTTTTAATAGCGCCGTGATTTTCTCTCGGAAATAAGGTTCGAATTGTACGTCATCTTCCAATACCATTATCAAATCGTATTTGTTTTCCAAAACCTGAAAGTTCCAGAACAAAAAGAAAAAAACAAATTTCAATTTGGAATATCACGTCCAAAAATAAATAAATAAATAAAAATAAATAAAATCATAAAAGATTTTTCAATCCGTCACGTCAAATCAAACCATATTAAATTTCAAAAATGTTTTCTCAACACTTTAACGTATTCTATTAATATTATTATTATCATTATTATTATTATTATTATTATTATTAACTTTCATTTGATTGGTCAACCAACCGACCAATTGGATTTTATTATTACCTTTTCCCAAATGAAATAATGACTTAAAAAACATCCGATTTCTCCGTGAGTCATGGCTCTGGAAAAACAAAAACAAATTTATAAAAATTTAAAAATACATTTTCCACGGTTTTCCGACGGGGAAGAGAGGAGTAGAAGGAGAGAAGGGGAAGGGGAAAATTAACAATGTAAACTTCTCAAAGGTGGATGCGTGTTCAAGGTCAAATAAAAGTTTCCATTTCAATTTTCTTTTTTCTTCTCAGTCATTTTTTTTTTTTTTTTTTGTTGATCGTTTATCAAAGGTGGAAAAAAAAAGAAAAGTGTTTATTCGAACGTTTCAATTTTCCGACTTTTCCTTTTTCTTTTCTCTTCTCTCTCTCTCTCTCTCTCTCTCTTCCACAAGAAAAAAAAAGAAAAAAAAAAAATTTTTTTCAATTATGTTTACTCGTCCCGTTGACGGCAAGATTATTAAAACTTTCACTCATTTCCCCCCCCCTTTTCCTTCGAAAGAAATAAATAAGAATAAAAGATGAGGAGGAGGAGGGGAAAGTGACGGGGAAAAAATTTCCCTGCACTTTGTATTAATTATTATTATTCGTTTTATCTTTTATAATAAAGCTTTTACCGCTTTATCCGTATTTATTAATTGCTTATACTTTCTCTCCCTTACTCTCTCTTACTTTCTCACTTAGTCTTTTCTTCTCCCTCTCTCTCTCTCTCTCTCTCTCTCTCTCTCTCTCACTCTCTCTTTTACTCTCTCTTACTTTCTCACCTTTTCTTTCCTTCTCTCCCCCTTTTTCTCTCTCTTGCTTTCTCACTTTGTTTTTTCTTCTTTCTCTCTCTCTCTCTTACTTTCTCACTTTGTCTTTCCTTCTCTCTCTCTCTCTCCTCCTCCTCCCCCTTCCTCTTTTACTTTTACAAATCGTTTCCTTTCGACCAACGTCGATTTCTTTTCTACCGACGTGAAAGTTACAAAATCTTAAATTACAAATAGGAAAATGATTTGTGAAATTCGAACGCGTTTTTTTTTTTGTTGTTGTTCTCTCGCATCACACAAATTGAAATTTCAATTAAAAACCTTTCAACGGATAAATAAACCTTTCACGCGCACTCCCGCACCCGTAAATTGTTTCCTTTTTTATCCTTTTTCTAATAATACGCCATTTTTATTTTTTATTTTTCTCTAATTACATACACATATATTACAATGTCGAAAAATTTTTTTAAAATAAGTTTCCACCGCGGCAAGTTCCTTCCCGCCCCCCCACCCACGGAATATTAAGTTAATAATAATAATAAAAAAAGGATTCTTTTCGAACTTACCTTTTATGATAGGGATCCTTATACTCGGGCATGAATTCGATTCCCAATTCTTCCAGATATTCGTCGGTCAGAGTCCTTAAAAAAAACAAAAAAAAATTTTTTTAGAGAATATAATCAAACAGGAAACGGAAACAATAGCAGGAACAGAAATCCTTTGAGAGAAGAGAGGAAGGAGGGGAGAGGAGGAAATTTCCCGACGGTAAAATTTCATTCGTACCATCATTTTCTCCCCCCCCTTTTTTCAAACGTAAAAAAAATTTTTCAAAGTAACGACGCCATATTTGTATTTTAAATCTTAAAAAAAAAAAAAATGATGTGTGATTTCAAATATGGCGGAAAATTTTTTTTATACGTTTGATGTAAATATATATTTTGAAAAATTTTATTGAAATTTTTCTTTTTCCTTTTTCTTTTCCTTTTTTTTAATCTTTTCGATTTTCAATTTTATTTTATTTTCAAGTTTTCCCATCCCCCTCCTCCTCCCTTCCTGCGTTACGAAATCTTAGAAATATTTTTTTTTACTTTACTTTGTAAAGAGAGAAAGAAGAAAGAATTGAAAAGAATTGAAAACAACAAACAAACAAACAAACAAACAAACGAACAAACACAATCCGATATATATATATATGTTCTTTCTTTTTCGTTACGAAACAAACGTGAAAAGTCACTTGAGAAGAACTCATCAAACCGACATTAAAAAGAAAAATTTTCCGAAAATTTATTTTTTTGTTACAATCAAACAACCCAACGACAAACGACCAAAAAAAAAAAACCGTTGGAAAAATAATTTTTTTTCTAACCGTCAAAAAAAAGAAAAAAAAATTTCCTTCCTTCTCATTGGTCGAATAAAAATAATCAAATTCATTTTGATTGGTTAATAAAATTTTCACCGATAGATTTCGCCACTGTGTAAAATCTCCACATCCGATTGACCGTTCCTTATTAAATAAATAAAAATAATTTGAAACAATTTTCTTTTTTTTTTTTTTTAAACCGGATTAAGGTTCGGAAAAGCATTTTTAAAAATACCTACAAACAACCTAATCGAATTCTAATCGCGTTAAGACGAAAAAAAAAGTAATAATAATAATAATAATAATAATAATTTAATCAAAATCCGACGACGAAGTGATATATATTTATAGAGAGTTTTCGGAGAGAGAGAGAGAGAGAGAGAGAGAGAGAGAGAGAGAGAGAGAGAGAGAAAGAGAGAGAGAAAACTTAAACGCTCCCAACTAAAAAAAAAAAAAAAAAAAGAAGATGAAAAATCACGGGGAGAAAATTTGCGTTGCGCGTTTAAACCGGATGTGAAAAAACGAAAGGAAAAGATGACGAGGCTGTCAGTCTGTCTCGGGAAACCTCATCCGGTGCAACAACAAAATTCTGTTATTAAAAAAAAATAAACGACGCCGACGATAATAATAAACTAAACAACGCGATCGTGAAAACAGACAAAAAAAGTTTTCAAACTAACCGGAAATACGACGGGGTATTGTATAAACAAAAAAAAAAAAAAAAGTTTGTTATTCGAAAGCGGAAGTGGTTAAAATTAAAAAATGTTTTCTGATAAATTTGCGTAAGTTTTTTTTACAAATTTTTCTTTTTTTTTTAATTATTTTTGGCATTAACGAGATAAAACAAAAAAAACGACCAAGTTAAAAAAATTGTTTCCGATGCAAACAAACAAACAAACAAACAAACGAACAAACAAACGAAACGTTTAAAATAACGAAAACATACGGAAATCATTTTTTTTTTCATTCGATTTCGTTAACCGCCGACGCCGCCATCACACCCACCACCGCCTTCCATTCTCATTTACAATCCCTTCATTTACACCTTCTTCCAGTTTCCTTCCCCTCTCCTCTCCCCCCAAAAAACTCCAGAATTTAATGAGTACTCAATTAAAATCCTCATCATCCGACATTTTCTTCGTCATCATTTCTCTCCTTCATTTTCCATTCAATCATTCTCCCTCGAAAAAAAAATCATTCATTCATTCATTCATTCATTCATTCATTCATTCATTCATTTTTATTTCTATTTTTCCAGTAGTATATTTATTATATCTCCAACTGGAAAACGTCTAAATTTTCCCTATTTTTTTTTTCCTTCTCCAGAAATAAATAAATTAATCTTATCTCGGAAATATTTTTTCCATCGTAATAATTGATAAAAAAAAAATAAATAAATAAATAAACATATAAATATATATATTTTATGATGTTCCTGGAGAAGAAAAAAAAACTCTCCGAAACGATATATTATTATTATTATTATTATTATTATTATTATTATTATTATTATTATTAAACTTCTTTTTACGAAAGAAAGAAAGAAATAAAAAATAAAATCACATTTTTTTTTTTTCCTTTCTCCAGTTTCGAATTTTATTATTTGATATATATATATATATATATTTTTTTTCCTTTTCTCTGGAGCTGGAGAATTTTAGTTTTTTGAAATTTTCACGAATCGAATCATCATTATCATCATCATTAAAAAAAAAAAAAACATTTTACCATGTTCCGGATATTTTCCATAAGTTTTTTCCTCCACTTAATAAGAATAATAATTTCGCAAAAAAAAACGCACATAACGCCAAAAATGCCTCATTTTTCTCTCTCTCTCTTTCTCTCATTTACCGCGGGGAATCCCTTTTTTCGCGGAGTCGATTGATTCCACGTTCTCCAGTTTTTTTTTACTAAAGTAATTTATTACATTATTAACTTGTTAACTTTAAGATAATTTAATGACATATATATAAATATATATAATATTACTTTTTATTACTCTTTCCTTTTTCCCCCCCCTTTCCTTCCTTCCTTCTTTTTCCTTTTATTCGTTTGACCTCCTTCTTATTATCCCGTTTTTTCTTTTTCCGTTTCGTTTTTCTCTTTATTTCGATAGAAAATTTTTTTCTTTTCTTTTTACTCGATGCATATTTTTCGTTTGTTTGTTTTGTTACAAAAAGAAAACAATGACGTGGAATGCAATTTATTCGGAAAAAAAAAAAAAACGATTTTTGAATACGTTAACAGAGAGAGAGAGAGAGAAAGAGACAATTTTCGATGCATTCGATCCGGGTGTGGGTCCCTTTAAAACGAGAGAGTGAGAGAGAGAGAGAGAGAGAGAGGAAAGGGTTTATACTCCGCAGTATCAGTGGCAACACTGATTTTAACCTTTTCGTTTCCTTCCGTTCCGTTTTTTTTTTTTTCGAACAGTTAATTTTAAATTTAACTCCGATGTAATTTCATCTTTTCCCTCCCAACCCCTCCCTCCTCCCCTACCCCTCCTTCCATCTTTCATATCCATTTCTTCTTCTTTTACTCTTCTCTTTCTCCTCCTTTCATTATTACAATCACTTAACGCCTTTTATTTTTCTTTTTTTACTCGCGCGTGCGCTTTAGTCACGTGTAAAGGTCACGTGAAAATGGCGTCCGGTAGACATTTTTTTTTTCTTTTTTACCTTAAATTAATTTCTTTTGTGTTCGATTCAAACGACGAAGAAACAAACGACGACGAACGTAATTATTTCATTTATACTTTACCGTTTTTGTTTCTTTCAATAATCTCCCTCTCTCCCTCCCTCCCCCCCTCTTTCTCTTTCTTTTATGAAAATTAACGTGTCGCAACAATGCATCAACGTTTTCATTTTCCTTTCCCTTCATATTCCCTCTACCTATCATTATTATTATTATTATTATTAAATATCCTTCGTATTAATGCACGCACACGTGAGAAGAAAAAAAATCTTCAATTTTTATTCTTGCGGTTTACGTAATAAAATTTTCACCGATCGACGTATCGATATATCGATCGATATTGAAACGATAACGATTCGAGAGAGAGGGAGGGAGAGAGAAAAAAAAATTTAAATGTAAATTTAAATTAAAAAAATTATTTGTCTGTTGCCACTTTGATATTTCTCATCCGTTTCAAAGATGAAAATCGGACGAATGAATAATTCCAAAAAAACAAAAGATGACACGTTTTCACCACAAGCTAAACATATGCGTGAAAAATAAACATAAAATTTCAAAACCATTTCGTTTAATTATTAAACTCGTTCGATTTTCCGGTACAAAGAAATAATTCGAGAGACGATTTCAAAACAAACAAATAAAAGAAGGCGGCGACTTTAGAAGAGTCAACATTCAAATAATTACGCGCGTTTTTCAATCATCGAAACGCGGCGGATCACGTGACAAATTTCCTTCTCATAAAAAACAAAGCAAATAGAAAAGAAAATTTTTAAAAGTTTTACAGACGTAACGAAACGAAACGAACCGGATCGACTTTTGTTTTGTTTTTGCGTCCGACTTTTGACCGTTTGTTTGTTTGTTTGCTTGTTGTTGATTTGTTTCCAGACGTTTATACCGTGAATATGTTATTATTTTCATATTTCAAAATATAAAACGGTCTGGAAAGTTTTTGACGAAACAAGAGAAAACGAACGTATGAAAAACTTATCGAATTGAGTTATAACAAGCGTTTGGGAAGGGGGGAGGAGAGTTTTCCTCCGCCATTTTAAAATGGCCACACTCTGTACTTTGCTCCATTTTAACACACACACACACACACCCCGGCTATTTTCGTTATTAAATTTTTGTTAAAATTAATTTACGCCTCCTTCAACGACCTTAGTTAGTAGCAAAAAAACCTTTTTCCTTCCTTTCAACCTTTTTTTTTAACTTCCTTTTCTTCTTATTTTACTTCTTTCTCTCATTCTCTCTTTTTAAAACTCAATTTTTTTTTTTTTTTTTTTGAAATTCGTGTGTGGTTCAAAGGAAGATTTCCCTTCCCCTACCCTCTCCCGTCTTCTTCTCTCCTTTCCTCACGAAATTTCCACCGTTGAAGTGCAAGAGAGAGAGAGAGAGAAATTTTTTTTTTTATAATAAGTTACAAAGAAAACAAATTATGTTTCGTAAATAATAATAATAATAATAATAATAATAATAATAATAATAATAATAATAATAATAATAATAATAAAGTTTAAAATATTTTACCTTCGAGCAAAAGGGAACCGACGACGTTGTTGAGAAAAAAGAAAAACGGAGGAAACCTCGCGGTTATGAAAAAACGTAAAACCAAACATCCCGAAGGTTAACAAAAAAAACAGGAGGCGAAACCTTTTTTCCTTTTTTTGATTTTATCGTCGGATTATTATTATTATTATTATTATTATCGATTAATAGAAGAAACCTCTTTTTTTTTTTTTTCGTGTCAACAGAAATTATCGAATTAAATTATTTATTATGAAAACAACAAAACAATATTCGAACCAACCACGTTTTAACCGTTTTTCATTTTTCGCGAAAAGAAAACAATATAAAGATTATATAAAAAAAAAAGAAAATCGTCACGTTTTTCTAAAGACACGTTTTCGCGTTTCTAAGAAATAAATTATTAATAATAATAATAATAGTAACTTTTTTTTTCTTTTTCAAAACATTTTAAGAGGAGAAGGGGGGGGTTTTCTTCGTCTTAAATTTCCCGGATGTAATTATATATCCTTTCCGATTTCATCCTCCCCTTCCACTTCCGGTTTAAAATTTCCCGTTTCTAAATGAATAACGATGCACTTTCGTCGTTTTTTTTCTTTTTTTTTTCTTTTCCCGCCGGGAAATCGTTTCAAGTTAATCCTATTCAAACAGTCTATTGACACGTATGAAATAAATACGCGGGACAAATCGACTTTTTCTCTTTTCTTTTTTTTCAAATTACAAACAAAAAAAATAAAAATCATCATTATCACCATCGTCATCGTCATCATCATCATCATCATCGTCATCGTCATCATCATCATCATCGTCGTATCATCGTCCACGTTTTTGACAGGACAGAGA
>NW_002987106.1:41055-43081 GCF_000006295.1 Pediculus humanus corporis
AACAATTTTTTTTATTTTTTCCATTAAACGTGACGTAAAAACCATTCGACGTTTTCAAATTGCTTTCAAAAAAAAAAAAAAAACGAAAACAAAGAAGTTTTTTTTAAAAAACTAAAATTAACAAAACGGTCGATGATGATGATGAGGATGTCAAAAGGTCAAATTTTATTTTTTTTTTCTTTTTCCGATATTTCTCCGCCTCCCTCCCACCCTCCCTCCATCACCGCCTCCGCTTTTTCTCACCATATCCCCCCTTTCTCTCTTTCTCCCTTCCTTCCCTTTCATTGCAAAAAAAATTTTTATTACTGCGTAATTATTTACCCGTCTGAAAATCCGCCATATTATATTATTAATAATATTAATAATAGTAATAATATTAATAATAATAACAATAATAATAATAATAATAATAATAATAATAATAATAATAATAATAATAAAATTGCAAAAAAAAATTAATTAAAAAACAAACAAAAAAAAAGAGAAAAAAAAAACTCGCTCTCCGTTTAAATTTATCAACCGGAAGTGACGTTTTTTCAATATTTTTTTTTACGTTTCGAATAAAATAATAAAAAACTTTATTCTATTTTTTTTTTTATTTTTTATAAAAAAAAAAAAAAAAGTTTTAATGAGAATCAAACGAGCGAGAAAAATTGAAAAATAGAAAAAAAAAAAAAAAATGGAAAAAGATGGAGAAAAGAAAATATTCGAAAAAAAAAAAAACTTTTAGAAATAAAAAATTTCATAGTCCCATTGCAACGAGGCTTCTTTATACGATTAACTATCAATTCAATCGTTCAATCATTCAATCAATCAATCAGTTTTAAAACGAAATCGTAAAAATCAATTTTTCATGGATAATAAGAACAAAAAAAAAAAAAAATTCAAAAACAAAATTAAAATTGAAAGAAAGAGAAGAAGAAAAAGGAGAGAAAGAAAAAGAAGAAAAAGAAGAAGAAGAAGGAGAGAAAGAAAAAGAAGAAGAAGAAGAAGAAAAAGAAGAAGAAGAAGGAGAGAAAGAAGAAAAAGAAAAAGAAGAAAAAGAAGAAGAAAGAGAAGAAGAAAAAGAAGAAGAAAAAGAAGAAGAAAGAGAAGAAGAAGAAGAGGAAGAAAAAAAAGAGGAAGAAGACCGCAAAACGAAACTTATTTTATTAGTGTTTTTCTCTTACTTTCTCCAGTTTTTCCAAAATAACAACAACAAAAAAAAGAAAATTAAAACCGGAAACACAAGAACGAAAAACAAAAACAAAAAAAAAATGACCGGAAATTGATTATAAAACGTCACTTCATTGATTATCATCATCTCTGGCACGGGATGATGGCACATTAAATAAATTTAACAAAAAAAAAAAAAGAAGCGAATGAATGAATGAATGAATGAGTGGAATTATTTTTATCGACGACAGACAAAACTTACTTTTATCATCATCATCATTATCATTATTATCATTACTATTATCATTATTAATAATTTTTAAAACGAGACTAATTGAAAATACTTTTCGGAATTTTCATCTTCTTCTTCTTTTCATGAACCTTTTCATATTATAATATACAAAATAATTATATTTTTTCAATCGTGCAACACTTGAAAATTAAATTTAAAAAAATTGGAGAGACAAGAAAAGAAAAATAAGTGATGCCAACCGAGGAAACAAATTCAAAAATGTAATCATTAACAAACCAAACAACAAAAATTTTTTTTTCTTTTTAATTTAAACGCACGAAAATTAAAATCCGCAAAACTTTATTTTTTTGAATTATTTACGTAAAACCATCCATCCTTCCATTCATTCATTCACCCATCAATCAATCAATCAATCAATTTTATTCACGCAAAAACGAGTTAATAATAAATAAAATCACTTTTTAATTTTCAATTTTCGCAAAAAAAAAAAAAAAAACGAAAAAAATTTAAATTCGATTTAATAATTAAATTAAATTTACTTTCTTTCTCTCTTTACATCCCGTACGTATTCTTTTCTCTCTCTCTCTCTCTCTCTCTCTCTCTCTCTCACTCTCTCTC
>NW_002987106.1:43101-88101 GCF_000006295.1 Pediculus humanus corporis
ATAATAATAATAAAGTTTAAAATATTTTACTCGAGCAAAAGGGAACCGACGACGTTGTTGAGAAAAAAGAAAAACGGAGGAAACCTCGCGGTTATGAAAAAACGTAAAACCAAACATCCCGAAGGTTAACAAAAAAAACAGGAGGCGAAACCTTTTTTCCTTTTTTTGATTTTATCGTCGGATTATTATTATTATTATTATTATTATCGATTAATAGAAGAAACCTCTTTTTTTTTTTTTTCGTGTCAACAGAAATTATCGAATTAAATTATTTATTATGAAAACAACAAAACAATATTCGAACCAACCACGTTTTAACCGTTTTTCATTTTTCGCGAAAAGAAAACAATATAAAGATTATATAAAAAAAAAAAGAAAATCGTCACGTTTTTCTAAAGACACGTTTTCGCGTTTCTAAGAAATAAATTATTAATAATAATAATAATAGTAACTTTTTTTTTCTTTTTCAAAACATTTTAAGAGGAGAAGGGGGGGGTTTTCTTCGTCTTAAATTTCCCGGATGTAATTATATATCCTTTCCGATTTCATCCTCCCCTTCCACTTCCGGTTTAAAATTTCCCGTTTCTAAATGAATAACGATGCACTTTCGTCGTTTTTTTTCTTTTTTTTTTCTTTTCCCGCCGGGAAATCGTTTCAAGTTAATCCTATTCAAACAGTCTATTGACACGTATGAAATAAATACGCGGGACAAATCGACTTTTTCTCTTTTCTTTTTTTTCAAATTACAAACAAAAAAAAAAAAATCATCATTATCATCATCGTCATCGTCATCGTCATCATCATCAGCATCATCATCATCATCATCATCATCATCATCATCATCATCATCATCATCATCATCATCATCATCATCGTCATCGTCGCCATCATCGTCCACGTTTTTGACAGGACAGAGACGCAAAAAAAAAAAAAAAAAAAAAAAAAAAACAAAAAAAAATTGTTTCATTTAAAAAAAAATTGATTCGTCGTGGCATTAGAATTACACGCGATTTAAAAACCGAAACAAAAAAAAAACAATTTTTTTTATTTTTTCCATTAAACGTGACGTAAAAACCATTCGACGTTTTCAAATTGCTTTCAAAAAAAAAAAAAAAACGAAAACAAAGAAGTTTTTTTTAAAAAACTAAAATTAACAAAACGGTCGATGATGATGATGAGGATGTCAAAAGGTCAAATTTTATTTTTTTTTTCTTTTTCCGATATTTCTCCGCCTCCCTCCCACCCTCCCTCCATCACCGCCTCCGCTTTTTCTCACCATATCCCCCCCTCTCTCTCTTTCTCCCTTCCTTCCCTTTCATTGCAAAAAAAATTTTTATTACTGCGTAATTATTTACCCGTTTGAAAATCCGCCATATTATATTAATAATAATAATATTAATAATAATAATATTAATAATAATAATAATATTGCAAAAAAAAAATTAATTAAAAAACAAACAAAAAAAAGAGAAAAAACTCGCTCTCCGTTTAAATTTATCAACCGGAAGTGACGTTTTTTCAATATTTTTTTCTCCACTTTTTTTTTTTGTAAGTTTCGAATAAAATAATAAAAAACTTTTTTCTATTTTTTTTTTTATAAAAAAAAAAGTTTTAATGAGAATCAAACGAGCGAGAAAAATTGAAAAATAGAAAGAAAAAAAAAATGGAAAAAGATGGAGAGAAAAAAAAACTTTTAGAAATAAAAAACTTCATAGTCCCATTGCAACGATGCTTCATTATACGATTAACGATCAATTCAATCAATCAATCAATCAGTTTTAAAACGAAATCGTAAAAATCCAATTTTCATGGATAATAATAACATACAAAAAAAATTTAAAAACAAAATCAAAATTGAGAGAAGAAAAGGAAGAAGAAGGAAAAGAAGAAAAAAAAGAAGAAAAAGAAGAAGAAGAAAAAGAAGAAAAAGAAGAAGAAAAAGAAAAAAAAGAAGAAGAGGAAGAAAAAGAAAAAGAAGAAGAAGAGGAAGAAAAAGAAGATGAAGAAGAAAAAGAAGAAGAAGGGGAAGAAAAAGACCGCAAAACGAAACTTATTTTATTAGTGTTTTTCTCTTACTTTTTCCAGTTTTTCCAAAACAACAACAACAACAAAAAAATTCAAAAATAAAACCGGAAACACAAGAACGAAAAAAAAAAAACAAAAAAAAAAAAATTGACCGGAAATTGATTATAAAACGTCACCAACATTGATTATCATCTCTCGCACGAGAATAAATTCAACAAAAAAAAAAGAAACGAACGAACGAATGAATGAATGAATGAGTGAGTGGAATTTTTTTTATCGACGACAGACAAAACCTACTTTTATCATCATTATCATTATTATCATTACCATTATCATTATTATCATTACTATTATCATTATTAATAATTTTTAAAACGAGACTAATTGAAAATACTTTTCGGAATTTTCATCTTCTTCTTCTTTTCATGAACCTTTTCATATTATAATATACAAAATAATTATATTTTTTCAAGCGTGCAACACTTGAAAATTAAATTTTAAAAAAATTTTTCATCGGAAAGACAAGAAAAGAAAAATAAGTGATGCCAACCGAGGAAACAAATTCAAAAATTTAATCATTAACAAACCAAGCAACAAAAATTTTTTTTTCTTTTTAATTTAAACGCACGAAAATTAAAATCCGCAAAACTTTTTTTTTTTTTTTGAATTATTTACGTAAAACCATCCATCCTTCCATTCATTCATTCACCCATCAATCAATCAATCAATCAATCAATCAATCAATTTTATTCACGCAAAAACGAGTTAATAATAAATAAAATCACTTTTTAATTTTCAATTTTCGCAAAAAAAAAAAAAAAACGAAAAAAATTTAAATTCGATTTAATAATTAAATTAAATTTACTTTCTTTCTCTCTTTACATCCCGTACGTATTCTTTTCTCTCTCTCTCTCTCTCTCTCTCTCTCTCTCTCCTCCTCTTTTTCCCTCTCCACATTCCGTACCATTTTCTTTCTCTCTTTATTCGATTCCTCGAGCGAAAATTACGCAATTTTCAATTTCCTCAAAACCACATTTTTCAAAACGCTTTCATTTTTCCATTTTCTCTCTCTCTCTCTTTCTCATTCTCTATACCTCTCACTTATCTTTCTCTCACTTAGCTTTTCCTCCATCTCTCTTTCTCCCTCCCTCTTTCTCTCTCTATTTAAATATTCCAAAATTTTTAATAATGAAATAAAAATCGTTACATGTGTCGTCGCGCATATTTGCGAAACTTCGGTATCCACTTTCTCATTTACCCCTAACTCCCCCTCTCCGATTCAAATTGGAAAAAACGAATAAATCTCTTTTAGAGAGAGAGAGAGAGAGAGAAAACAACCGACAAACGACGACAAACAAACTCAAATTGGCATAACAATTATAACGGAAATAAGCGAAACGTAAACAACGTTCAACATGACTGACTCGAGAAGAAAAAAAAAAAAAAAGGAAAAGTTTTACAACAACAAATATCATCATCATCATTATCATTATTATTAATAATATAATCATCATCATTATCATCATCATCATCATTATTATTAGTATATAATAAAAATAAATTATTTTATTTAATAATTCCATTTCAAGTTTATTCGTTAAAAGTTTTTTTAAACATCGCGGCGGCGAGAGTATATACAAAACCCGGAAAGAGAAGTCGAGGGAGAAGTAGGAGGGGAGGGAAAACGTAACGGAAACGCATCGTCGAGAGGGGGGGGTGCCTGCCTTCCTGCCAACATTCGAAAAATAAAAAAAAAAAGCGAGAAATGGTTGGGGTGGGGGGCGGAAGGAGAGTCGAAGAAAAAAGGAAAAACGGTGGAAAAGTTTTAGTAAAAACGGGTTTACCTTTCCTCCCCTCCCTGAACCTTTTCTTCATCCACACCGTAATCGAATGTCAAAAGAAAGAGAGAGAGAGAGAAAGAGAGAGAGAGAGTAAGAGAGAGAGAGAGAAATATATCTACAAAAAAAAAAAAATTATGCAGACGCTCGACGGCTAAAATAAAAAAAAAAAAAAAAAAAAAAAAAATTAAATTTTCCTTTTTTCTTATTTATTTATTTGTTTCGAATGAAGCAGACGACAAAATTAAATAATAATAATAATAATAATAATAAATATCAATTATAAATTACGTCATACATTTATAAAATGAATTATTTATTTTTAAGGGATGTAAAAAAAAAAAAAAAAAAAGAAGGAATTCTTTACGATTTTACTGACGAAAGAAAATCAAAAAAGGGAAAAAAAAGGAAAAGAAAAAAAAAAAAACTTCTGGAAGAACGTCTGCCTCACCGTCTGGACCATTTTCATTTCATATCATTTGAAAGGAGAAGGAGGAAAATTAACTTTTTCTCTCTCTCTCTCTCTCTCTCTCTCTCTCTCTCTCGATTCCTTTTCTCCCCCGTACGATTCTCGTTTCGCCCACCCACGCCCTACACCATCATTATCTCTTCGTCTTCTTATAAATTCTCCCCCCTTCCCTCCCCCTTCCTACCCCACAACCACTTCTGTCCGCCTCCCCCTCTCTCATCCGCCCCCCACGAAATAGTAAATAAATTTTTTTTTTTTTTACTTTTCCTTAAACAAAAAAAAAAAAAAGAGAGAGAGAAAACGTCTGTCGTTTGTTTTTATAATCGAATTTCTTACTCCGGGCAACTCTAAATTCAATCAATCAATCGATCAATCGATCGATGGATCGATCTATCGCTTCACAGAGAAAATAAATAAATAAGCTTTATTTAACATTTAGAAACAAAACAAAACAAAACAAAAACATGAATTTCACGGTTTGATTCGTTAATGAATATCGTTTCCCAGAGAAAGCAAAAAGGAAAGGAAAGAAAAATCAAAGGTGATGAATAACAATGCGTAAAATAAAACGAAACGCGGGGAGGACGGGGGAAGGGTGGAGGGGGAGGAGGAGGGAAAGAGAAGAAAGGGAAGGGAGGAAAGAAAGAAAAATTATTATTATTATTATTTTTTATTTATGCTCCATATAAAATCTATGGAATAAAAAAAAAGAAAAGAAAAAAAGGTTCGTGCGTCATAAACCCCCTACCCTCCCCCTCTCACTCTTCCTCCATCAAGTATTCATTCACGCATTTAATGACATCATCACCCCCTTCTTATTCTCTCTTTTTCTTATTTTATTTATTTATTTATTCATTTTTCCTTTCGTTCCCTTCTTCCTTTCTCCCCCCACCTTACTCCCTCTGTTTTTTCCTTTGACAAAAAAAATACGAAAAGGAAACAAAAAAAGCGAAAAGAAATTCAAAACTCGTTTTTTCGTATGCAATATCATAATAATAATAATAATAATAACTGGAAAACTTTCAGTCAGGTACGAAAAACAAAAGAATATTTTTTTCTTTTCTTTTCTTTTTTCCTTTCCTTTGAATTATTTCCCCCCCCTATTAATCCTTTGAGGAAAAAAAGGGAGGGGGAAAAGGGAATAAAACAATCGAATTATTCAAAAATTTTCCGTTTTCTTTTTTTTTTTTACGATGATAATGATAATGATGATAATAATAATTAATTAAAGGCAGAAAAAAAAAATAATAATAATGATGTAGATGAAAACACGATAAGTTAAACAAACCGCTCCCCCCCCACTCTTCTCCTTCACCTACGAAATAAAACATCGAAAAACAATAAAATTCACGAATGATAAAAGTTGGGAAAACTAAAAAAAAAAAAAAACACGAAATAATCATCATCATCATGATCGTCGGAAAACCCACTTGGATGATTTTCGAAAACCGATAATCAATCGAAGGGTGTCAAATATCGGGAAAAAAACAATAATAATAATAATAATAATAATAATAATAATAATAATAATAATAATGATAAATCCCCATCAGACGATTAAAAAAAAATTTTTTTTTTTTTTTTTTTTTATTAAGTTCCGTCGGAAAATTAAAAAATTCGTACGCGTACATATAATTGGGGGAGGGGAAATGGAAAAAAAAACCCGGATTTAATATATGTCATTAAAACCTTTTTTCCCCCTACTTTCCTTCCCCTCTCCCCCTCTCCGCCCCTCAACTAAAAAATAAAAAAATTAAAACGGAGGAAACGACGCGCGTGCATATTCTTCAACCGACGTTCTCGTTCGTTCTTTCGTTCGTTCGTGGAATCAGAAAAAAAAAAAAAATTTTTTTTTTTATACGAAAAGCAATAAAAGGAAAAATTATGACGGTTGTAATGGTAATAATAATAATAATAATAATAATAATAATAATAATAATAATAATAATAATAATAATAATAATAATAATAATAATGATAATAATAATAACGAAACGATGGTCGGAACGGGAGTAAAATAGAACTCCTCGTTCTAAACGAGGCGGTGTCTTTCCCGACAACGTAACGTGTCGATAAAGGAAAAAAATGTTCTAGAAAAGGGCAGGAAATGATGGACGGAAACGTCTACGATGATGATGATGATAATAACGAAACGGAAAAGAAAATCAGGTTAACGAATGACGCAGATTCATTTCGAAGAAAACAAACGAACGAATAAAAATTTAAAGTCACGTGAGTGGAAAACCGCAGATTCATCGACACGAATAAGAAGAGTTACCCGATTTTCCCGGAAAGAGTAGGAAAAACGAAACAGGAAAATTTTAACGTGACGAATTCGAAACGGAAACGAACTCGAAATCAACTAAATCGCAAAGCACTAAAATGTCCGAATCGAACACCGGATGCCGTCGGAATACGATATCTCGAAAAATGAAACGATTGTTTCCGAAAAGGGTTACACACACACACCCCCCCCCCAAAAAAAAAGTGGAAAACTGTGGAAAGTTTATAAAAAAATAAAAATTAGCCTGGAGGAGAAGGAGGAGGAAAAGAAATTTCGAACCCTTCCAACGACTGGAACTCAAGAAAAAAAAAATTTTCCAGAATTTACCAAACCGGAAGAAACCCCCTAAAATCGTGTAAATAAAATCTAAACCATAATAATAATAATAATAATAATAATAATAATAATAATAATAATAATAATAATAATGATAATAACAACTCAAGATATTCAAAGCGGCGGTTTCTCGGTGGGAATAAGGCGGCGGCGGTGGTGGTGGTGGTGGCGGTGCCGACCGTGTCCTGGAGAAAACCGGACAAAAAAAAAATTTAAAAGAGTTACTTAAGAGAAAATATAAGCAGATCACTTTAAACGTCAAACGTGATGAATAACCCAGATAATAATAATTAATTTATTACGTAATAATAATAATAATAATTAAAACGTTTTTTCGAACGACGTCGTGTACGCAGACAACAATTTTTTTTTTTTTTTTTCGCGTCATACGTTCCACGTACGTTTAAAAAAAAAATTTTTTTTTTCAAGGTTGGTAAATTAATTTAATCTACGGTATAATTTTACGTTATCTTCACGTTCGTACTTTTTTTTTATATATGCGGTTGTGGGAGAGAAAAAGAAAAAAAAATTTGTAATTTTACTCCCTCCCTCTCTCTCTCTCTTCCTCCCCCAACCACCCTGGAAAATTAATTTATTTTGTTATGGAAAAAAAAAAACTTTCTTGTTCGGCCATTTTGAAAGTCTACGTTCAGATAAACAAACGTTTTCTCTCTCTCTCTCTTTTGCGTTTTTTTCCCCGTTTTCTTTCCTTTTCTAATGATTTTTCTACCTTCGTGTCATTAAGGCAAGTCAAATATATATATATACATATAAAAATAAAAGTGACGACTGGATGGTAACCTTCTGTCACCCTCGTGACCCAATAAAAAAAAAAACCTCTAATAATTGTTTACATTGTCATAAAAAACCCCTTTCGGCCTTTATTTTCATTTTACCCTCTACCGTTTTCTTTTATTTCCTTTTTTTTTTACTTTCCCCAACCCCCTCCCCCCCTCTCTCTCTCCCCCGATTAAATTTCAATGTTTTAAAGTAAAATATAGGAAAAGGAAAACAATGGAAAATTTTTTCTACCGCCATTTAATATAACAAAACGAGAATACAGCAACGCGACGTAAGAAAAGGGATAAAAATAAGAAAAAAGGAAAAAAAAGGGGGGAGGGGGGAGGTTTAAATTTAAAATAGATTTTCAAAATGACCTTTGTCCTCTTTTTTTCCTATCGAAAAAATGATTATGGACGATGACGACGACGACGACGACGACGAAAGCGACGGAAAAAAAATGGAGGGGTTTTAAAAAAATAAACCGAAAAAATTTTCAAACCGTGTCATCGCGAATCAATTCGAAATCAAAAAATGCTGCCAACTTTTGGTATTAAAAAAAAAAAAAAGAAAAACCCTGTTCTTTATCGTCTGCTAAATTTGTAAAAAAAAAAAACAATAAAAAAATAAAAATGCTTACGATTAAGTTAAATCAAACGAACAACCTTTTTCACCTTTTCTCTCTCTTCCTCTCACACTGATACTCTTTATTCTCTCTCTCACACACTTATACTCCTTATTCTCTCTCTCTCTCTCTCTCTCTCTCACACACACACACTTATACTCCTTATTCTCTCTTTCTCTCTCTCTCACTCACACACACTGATACTCTTTATTCTTTCTCTCTCTCTCTCTCTCTCACACACACACACACACTTATACTCCTTATTCTCTCTTTCTCTCTCTTTCACTCACACACACTGATACTCTTTATTCTCTCTCTCTCTCTCACACACACACTTATACTCCTTATTCTCTCTTTCTCTCTCTCTCTCTCTCCCACACACTGATACTCTTTATTCTCTCTCTCTCTCTCTCTCTCTCTCTCTCTCTCTCTCTCTCTCTCTCTCTCTCTCTCTCTCTCTCTCTCTCTCTCTCACACACACACACTTATACTCCTTATTCTCTCTCTCTCTGAAAAACCTAATTGCGATTAAAATAAAACGACAAAAAACATCCATTAGAGTCAAATTATAGAGGAAAAACAGAAAAAATGGAAGGCGGGCGGGAGAGGGAGGGACGAGAAAGGGGGAGGAGAAAATTGATGCATTTTCCCCATTGCAAAATACGTAATTAACGTCATCCCCCACGGGGAAAATTTCTTTTTTTTGCCCCCGAGAGACAAAATCTTTTTTTAGTTTTTGTTGGCTGGTTGGTTGGTTGTTTGTTTGTTTGTTTGTTTTATTTCCATTACAAAATCAAAAACAAAATAAAGCTTTTAGACGTTTTCTGTGTTTTTCTAATTTTTTTTTTTCTTTTTTTTTTTTTTTTTTTTTAATTTTGGTTTTTTTTTTTCCTTGTCCGTCAATTTTCTCTACCTCTATTTTTATCACTTTTTCTCTTTCTCTCTCTCTCCCCTTTTCCTTCTTCCCACCATCATCACGTTTATAAATCGATCATTTCATTTTATTTTATTTTATTTTTTTTTTCCCATTTCCCAATTTCCTTATCTTCATCAAAGCGTTTTTTCATTTACGTTAATATAATTTAATTAATTGAAAAACTTATTAATCTCACTTCTTTTCCTCTCTCTCTCTCTCTCTCTCTCTCTCTCGCTTCCGCCGCCGCCACCGCCATCTTCGACACCATTCTAGTGCCACGTTTTCAAATTATTCGTCGATTTAGATGAAAGACGTAATCGATTTCCAAAATCTTAAGTTTCAAGGTTCGTCGTAATAATTCCGAGAAAAATCTCACGTTATCATCTCCTTGATAAAAAACTTTCAATTGGGGTCATCGACCCTTTCATCAATACATATATATATTGATTTTCAAACAAACAAAAAAAAATTCGATCCGAAAATTTTCATTTTGTTTCGGGAAACATCATCGAGTGTAAATTTTCCATTTTCGCCCGATTTTTCCTCCTCTTCATCATCATCATTATTATTCTTAATATTGTTATCATTTTATTTTTTTTTTTTTTCAACGTGTCAGAAACCGCGTGAAATTTTCTTATAAAATATTTCAAGTAAAATTTATTCGGATTTTAATCGGGTTGAAACACGCAAATCTTCGGTAATGATAATGAAATTACACATTTTTTTAAAAAAAAACCAAACTACGCTTAATCCTGTTTTTCTCTCTCTCTCTCTTCTTCATTTTTCGTCGTGGGAGAAGATAAAAAAAAAAGGCGGGAAAAATCTCTTTTTTTTTTTTTTGAAATCGAGAACAATACGCAAATTAATTACAATTACGAAAGATTAAACTCGAAAAAAAAAAACTGAAAATGAATATTATTAATAATAATAATAATAATAATAATAATAATAATAATAATAATAATAATAATAACAACAACAATAATAATAATGATGATGATGATGATAATGATAATACTAAGAAAAATATTTAAAAAATCGCAGGGAGAATAAATAAGAACAAGAAGAGGCGGCGGGTGGGCGGGCGGGGGGAGGGGAGAGGGAAAAAGTGGATAAAATGTCGTCGTTAACATTAAACGAACGATTAAAAAAAAAAAAGTAAAAAAAAATTCAGGATGCTGGACGAAGATGAAGAAGAAGAAACGAAAAGAAAAAGAAACAGAAAATAAATAAATTGTTACGCTGATGAGTTTTCCTCATTTTCTCTCACTATTTCTCTATATCTCTTTCTCACTTAACTTTCCCCGTCTCTCTCTCTCTCTCTCTCTCTCTCTCTCTCTCTCTCTCTCTCTTTCTCACTTAACTTTCCCCGTCTCTCTCTCTCTCTCTCTTTCTCACTGAACTTTCCCCGTCTCTCTCTCTCTCTCTCTCTCTCTGTCAGTCTCTCCTATTGCATCTTAACCCTTTCGGATGGTAATTTTACTTCGCACGTGAACTTTTTACCCGTTTTTATATAACCAACCCAATAAAGGTCCATTAAAATCCGTACGAATTGTATTTTCCGAGGTCAGAGTTAAATTAAATTTATTTATACAAGAAAAAAAAAAAGAAAGAAAATCCTAAACTAAATCAATGAATAAAGAAAATGATAATAATAATAATAATAATAAGAAAATTTAATTTTCCAAGACGCGGGTAGTGAAAACGGAAACGATTTCGGTTATCTCGGTGAGACCACACAAGGGGGGGGGCCTCAAGTCACATTCCCTCTCTTACCGGAAATTCATTCTCCCGTTCATTTTTCGATAGGAGCACGATCGATTGTTCTAGAATAAATCTTGTTCGGGTTAAAAGTGATAATAATAATAATAATAATAATAATAATAATAATAATAATAATAATAATAATAATAATAATAATAATAATAATAATATTAATAATAACGAATAGGAAATCCCTTCCGAGATGGAAACATTCGAAATAAATAATAATAATATTTTCCCTTGGTTGATTCGGCGGATTTTTGAAGTCATAGAATAAACAAATAAACAAACAAATAATTATTATTATTATTATCATCTTTGTTTTTACTCCGCGCCCTCGTAAGATTCAAATTGGAAAATTCCTTTTTCCCCCTCACCCCTCCCCCTTTTTTTTAACTTGAAATAAAACCCACACGTTAAAATCAATTATGCCAACGTCAAAGAAAAAAAAAAAAAAAAAAAAGGAAAAAAGGAAAAAAAATTCCATAAATTAAATAAAAAACATTTAAAACGCCTACGGATGATTGATGACGATGATAATAATGATAATGATAATAATAATAATAATACAATAAATTCTTCGTTTTCCGTTAGTAAAAGATTTTTTTTTTTTTTTTCAATCTTATCATCCCCACCCCGAATTCATTCCGGTAAAAACAATCTCGGGCGTCGGTCGACCATCGAATAAAAAAAAAAAAATTCCTTTGAACAAAAAAAAAAAAGGAAAGAAAAAGGAAAAAGAGAAAGAGAGAGAGAGAG
The DNA here is from genome assembly GCF_000006295.1 of Pediculus humanus corporis. Lineage (NCBI taxonomy): Eukaryota > Metazoa > Arthropoda > Insecta > Psocodea > Pediculidae > Pediculus > Pediculus humanus. Next base: position 54,898 of record NW_002987106.1, read on the forward strand.
AGAGAAAATTTTTACATCCACCAAATAGATAATAGTTGGAATATAAAAAAAACATTTAATTCGATATCAAAAAAATTTAATGTTTCAAAAAAGGATTTTGATCGCAATTCTAACCACAACAACAACAAACAAACAAAAAAAATAAAACGACAGACCGAATAACGAACAAACGAAATGACAGGAAAAAAACAATAATAATAATAATAAAATAGAATAAAAGATTAATCGAATCGACGACTTGAAAATAATAATAATAATAATAATAATAATAATAAAATGTCTTTAGAGGAAGTGCAACAACAACAATATGTGAAAACGATGTCGCGTTTCCGGTTTTTTTGCCTTCTTATCTTTCCCTCCCCCGTTCCCCCTCTCCCTTTGTCTTTCCTAACCCCCTCACCCTTCCCAACTCATTTTAAAATCGTTTAAATTTAAAAACAAAGAATAAAAGTAAATAAATATAAAAAAAAACTTTGCACTTTATGCAATTCCGTTGTTTTTTTTTTTTTTTTTTTATTGACTTTAAATGTCGTTTTAAAAACTTTTCTTTCTCCCCACACCCCTCCCTTCCTTCTCCTTCCTCTCTTCACCCTTAAATGTCTTTGTTATGGCCCCGACCGACACGACCACCACCACCACCACCCCGACGATGATATTATTACCGGCAATTTTAAACTAACATCGTTAAACGTTAAATAAAAAAAAAAACCTTTAAACTTTCCCACCCCCTCCCCTCACTATCCCCATTTAAATTCACGACACGAAAAAAAAAAAATGGCGGCAATTCACAATCATCATCATCATCATCATCATCATAATCATCCGTAACGAGAATAAAATTAAAATTAAATAAAAAAAAAAAATTAACGGTAATGAATTAATTAAACGGCGAGAGTATGTCTGACGTTAAAAATTTTTTTTTTTTTTTACATTATTTTTAATTTCTTAATTTTTTGTCATTGAAACATGAACATTTTTTTTAATAACGGACGACATTTTGTTTTTTTTTAAAAACATCACATTTGTTTTAATCTAATTAAACTCGCTTAAACGTTTTTTTAAAAACATTTTTTTTTTTTTCAAACATTTTTCTCTCCCTCGATTTTTTCGTTCAGAGTCACAGAGTAAAAAAAAATAATCGCGTCGGTGAGTTTCGAATTATCCCCCCCCCCAAAAAAAAAAAAACATTTATTTACTCTATGACAAAATTCTCATCATATAAGGCTGTGAGAATAAAAATAATTACAAACTCAATAGTAAACAACTTTCTTTTTTTTGTTTAAAAAAAAAAAAAACCGTACTCGAACGTATGCTAAACATAAGCGTAACAACCCTAAACAAATTAAAACCGATCACGCGAAAAATTCGAATGAATCTCCCGCCAAAAATTTTTTTTTAAATTTTAAAAATTCTTTTTTTTTTTTTTTTTTTTATTTGTATTTAATAAAAACGCGACATCCCGCCCCCTCCCAAAGAAAAAACCGCCCCGTCGTCTGCTTGCCCCTCCCTCAAAACATTTCAAAGAATTATTATTATTATTATTATTATTATCACGTATAGTCTTCCAAACGTACAATGAAAGAAAAACAAAACAGAAAAAACAGTAGAAAAAACACTGAAAAAAATGAAACTAATTAATCTAAATTGAAAAAGTAACAATGATAATGATGATAATAATAATAATAATAATGATAATAAAAGACGTCACATTGTGACAAGCAGAGGTTTATATCATTAGAAAAAATAAAAATTTATTACTTTTGTGTCTCATCCTCCCCGAAACGTAAAGAATAAGAAAATGGGAGCGAAGGCCAAAGACTTATTTCGCGTGGGGGGGGGGGAAAGAAAGAAAAGATTTTTATTACGTCATCATCATCTTCCCCTCACCCCCTTATCGAAACAATAAAAATAATAATGATAATTATTATTAATATTAAATACAAGCTAAGCAACTTACATATATATATATATTTTGGCAACGAGACGTTTTTAATTAAAATAAACAGAAAAGAAAAATTTTTTTTCGCTCTGATTAAAGACTTTCGAAAATCTTTCATCTCTCATTCTATCTTTTGTTATTTTCATTCCCCCCCCCCTCTCTCTCTCTCTCTCTATTTTCCATACATTACCCCTCCCCCCCATATTTATATATATATATTTTCGTAGCTTTTTTAAAATTTTATTTTGATGAACTATTTAATTAATTTAGCAAAGCGCAAAATGTCTCTTATTCAAAAACATTTTGAAGAACAACAAATTTTTCCTCTTTTTTTCAATTTTCATCAAAATTTATTTTAAGAAAAAAAAAAAATTATACGAATCAACTGTTGTTGTTGTGGCGGCGCTGTCGTTCACATTTATTTATTTATCGATTCAAATCTTTGTCATAGAGAAACAAACAAAATATTGAAGTAACAAACAAAATGGAAAACAATAACAATAACAACAACAGCAACAACAACGTTTTTGCCAACATTCTCAACATTCAATTATTATTTTCTCTCTCTCTCTCTCTCTCTCTCCCTCTATCACTCTTTTAGTTTTCGTCAAATTGTAATTATTATTATTATTATTATTTAATTATTTATTATTACGTGTATCGTTTTCTTCTGTCTGTTGTTGCTGTTGCTGTTGTTTTTTTAAAAACACAATATCATTTCAAATTCAGACGAATAAATCAATATTTTATCGCGTTTGAATGAATGACAAACCTGTTCACAAACATTTTCTATCTCTCCCTCTCTCTTTCTTTCTCATTTAGTGTATCCTCTTCTCTTTCTCCATCTTTGTCTCTCTGATTTTTTTTTCTTTTCACTTCATTTGAGAGATTCCACCGAGAAAAAAACAATCAAAAATCAATCATCCTTTCTCTAATCTTTAATCCTTTTCTCCATCCGACCGCAGGATGACAACAATGACAACAACAACAACAACAACAAACACAACAACGACAACAACAACAGAAATTTACACGTATGACAAAATCACGAAAAAACTTCATTTTATAATTTATTGTTTTTTCCCCCCCCCCTCTCTTTTCCTCTCTTCTCTAATATTTTCTCCTTCCGCCCCTCTAATCAAGCCCGATACACGTCACGAAAATAGGCGTTCGTGGCGTTTGTTATTATTAATAAAACCGACGTGACAAAAACAAAAACAAAACCGGATGTCACCAACCAATGACGTCACGAAACGTATAATTTTTTTTTTAAATTTCATTCGACCCTCGAGTTTTATTATTCCTTTGACAAATTTATCCTTCCTACCTTTTTTCCTTTTACCTTTGTTTTCAAAGGCCATACGAACGAGTGATGATCTGACACATTAAGAAATCCAAATCACAAAAATAATAATAATAATAATAATAATGATAAAAATGAGACAAAACAAAAACGAACGAATTCGATACCCCCCTTTTTTTTTCTTTTTCAGATGCGCCGTCTCAAAACCGCACGAAGAAGAAGAAGAAGAAGAAGAAATTTAAAAAAACGGAAACGGAAACGAAAAAACGGTTAGTAAGAAAAAAGAAACGAATTCCTAATAACGGTCATTAAATGTTTGTTTTGTTTTTTCTTCCCACGTTTTCCTCAGGCATGACATTTAAAAACGATTGGGATGTCGAATACAGGTGGAAAAGATCATCGACAAACGAAACAAACGTACAAATATTTATAGATAACAATTCAACGAGTGGTGGCGGTGGTTCTACTGCCACGACCGTCACGACCGCCGCCAACGTCAATCACCAATGGTCGAACATACAAAGCGTCACGTACATAGTCGTGCCCCTCCTTTGCGTTTTCCTATGCACCGTAGCGACCATAATAAACGCGAGAATATTATTTTGCGTGAGATGGATAAGGAGACCCCTATCGCCGACGCTATACATAAGTCTTAGCCTTGCTTTGGCCGATACTTGTTCCGCCATATTGGTAACTCTCCCAATTGTTTTTCTGTCTGTCTTTCTCCATCTTTCTCCTTCTCAACCGTTCTTTTTTTTTCTTTTTCGATTTTCAGATAGGTTTAGGTTTCATATTCAACAGCCTCCTTCCGAAGGGACTCAACGTTAACGTCGACAACGATTGTCTTTTTCTCATTCTCGAAGCTTTCAGATTATCCGGTATATTGATATCCACGACTCATTTGTTGGTTTTGGCGGGAAATCATTATTTCGGCATCCTTTGTCCGTTTCGGTCCATGAGATGGTTGACGCATACGAATCTCACGGTCGTCGTTGTTTTCATATGGATAGCACCGACGGCTTACATATTTGGATATTTCGGAAGTTTCAAAAATCAAGGTTTTCAAAGAGACGACTGTCAAATAGAGTAAATAAAAAAAATCAATTTTCCTCTTTCTGTGAAATTTTTCTTTTTCTTGACATTTTTTTTTTCTCTCTCTCTCTCTTACTCTCTTTCTCTCTTTCTCCAGAGATTCGAAAAATTTTTTGCGTTTCTCACGGTTTCGTACGATATTCTCAGCACTTTTTTTCATACCGCTCATATTGATGTTTGCCATTTACATTCACATTTCCATCATCGTTAAAAAACATCAAGCGAGCAGACGATGGTTCAATAGGCATTCCAGAAGATACGACGCGACAGGTATGAATATTTATTATTTACAATTTTCCTTTTTTGATTTTTCCCTCTGTCATTTTCACATATCCGCCCTCATGTTCCGGAACTTTTTTCGTCTCAACTTTCCGTTTCCGCATCACCAATCAACCGACCGTATTCGATATAATAATCACGTAGTTTTCCTTTTTTTCCTTTTTCGTACCTTTTTTTTTTATATTATTATTTCGTAATTCGACGACACACCCGAACCGACAGTAACAAACAACTCCGAATGACCTTTTTATCTTCATTTTCCACCAAGAATTGTAGTAAAAACGTCGGAGTTGTAAAAACCGGATACCGCGTCGCAATAAATTATTATTATCATTATTATTTTTTTATAATTAATTACCCTTTTTCGAGGCTACGCTACTACTATACCATTATATTTATATTTTACGACGCGACATTAATTCATCAATCAGTCGTACCAAATTATAGAAAAAAAAAAGAGTGTCGGGGGATTAGAAAACTCCGTTTCAACGGTTTACGACACGAAAAAGCAGAAGAAAAAACCGACGCATTTTTCACTTGTCGTAAAATTTCCACGATTTTCAAACGCGTTCGTTTCTCTCCTCCCCTCCCCACCTCCCCACCCCTCCCCCCGCTTTCATTTTTAATTCATTTGAAAAATTTTTTATGAAAATTTTTTTTTGTTTCATTAACATTTGCAAACGTAATTCCATAGCGTAAAAACAATTGTTTCCTCCTTCTTCCCCTTCCCTTCCCGATAGTTTCCATCCTTCCCTTCCTTCCTTCCTTCCTTCCTGATAGTTTCCCTCCTTCTTCCTTCCTTCCCGATAGTTTCCCACCTCCTTCTTCCTTCCTTCCTTGTATATAAAATTAATTCCTGGAACGAATTCATTCCTTTTTCTTTTTGTTTTTCTCCAGGTACTAAAAGCGATCATCAAAAACAATTCGATCGTAATTTGAAAGCCATTTGGACGAGTCTTTTAATATTATCGACGTATATAATTTGCTTCATGCCGGCCGTTCTTCATTTCTATTTGATTTGCAACGATTGTTATTTCAAATTCGACACCGTCGGAATAAAAAATCTCATTTTATCGTCCAGCATAACTAATTTTTTGCTCATTGCCAAATATTTATTGAATCCGCTCATTTACGCTTCGAGAATGCACGAGATAAGAGTTGGTATCTCTCCCTCTCACTCTCTCTGTCTCTCTTCCCTATTTTCCAGTCACTAATTTATTTTTTTGAAATTTTCCTTTACAGGCGGCTACGAGGCAAATGAATGCGGAATGCAAGAGAAAACTTTGTCCATGCGGAAGTTTCGATAATTTAAAAAGAGCCGGAAACAGTTTGGCGGAAACGAGTCAAAGATTTTCCATGTTTAGCGGTTCGTCGAGGAAAAATCACATTGATTTAAATTCGGCAAATATGAGAAACGGTTTCGATGGAATGAAAAAATCCGAAACGACAGATTTGTGAAACTAATAACAAACAAACGAACAAACAAACAAATATCCGGTGACCTTTGAACTCGTGATCGTTTTATATTTTCTCCCATTTGGGAGAACAAAAAAGTCGATCGATCAATTCCAACACAGATTATCCCATTCAAGAATGTACAAAAATTTATACTAACATTATATCTATATTTATTTTACTAATCACGTGACTAAAAAGCAGAACAAACTCTAACGTTTGTTTACGTCTTAAAAATTATAATATATATAATTTCTGTTTTCCTTTTAATAGTTTTTTTTTTTTTTTTTAAACAATTCACTCATTTATTCATTCGTAAGAGAACAAACGGCATTGTTCATAAGCTTACTTATTAATATTATTATTATTATTATTATTATTATTACTATTTTTTTCTACCATTATCATAGAATTAAGTTTTTTTTCTCGTTGCCAAACCGGAAATGCTGCTAAGATTCAAGCAAAACAAGACGAAAAATAGAGAAGAGAAGATGAAGAATTTTAATGCGTGGGAAGACAACACAGAAAAGATTAACAGAAAAAAAAAAAAAATTATTATTATCATCATCATCATTATTATTATTATTTTTCCAGTTCAACCATCGTCTTCATCTTTATTTATTATTATTATTTTTTTTTTATCAATTATAATCATTTACGTCTCTTTGAAAAAAAAAAAAAAAAAATATGAAAGATAATAATTATTTTTTGATAGAAGAAAGAGAAAGAGAGAGAGAGAGAGAGAGAGAGAGAGAGAGAGAGAGAGAGAGAGAGAGAGAGAGAGAGAAAGAGAGAGAGAGAGAGAGAGAGAGAGAGAGAGAGAGAGAGAGAGAGAGAGAGAGAGAGAGAAAGAGAGAGAGAGAGAGAGAGAGAGAGAGAGAGAGAGAGAGAGAGAGAGAGAGAGAGAGAGAGAGAGAGAGAGAGAGAGAGAGAGAGAGAGAGAGAGAGAGACGTTCGACGATGATTTAACTAAAAATTTTTTTTTTTCTTTAATTAATTTTTTCAATTTTTTAGTATTTAATAATAATAATAATAGTAAGTCATCAATATTTTAATTGCGGTTTTAATAATTATCATTATCATCATCATTATTATTATTTAAAATAATTAAATTTTCTGCTTTTTTCCCTTGTCCTCTTAATAAAAAAAAACAAATTTGCAATTTTTAATTATTTAATTAATTAATTCATTTGTAATAAATGAAAAAATTAATGATGATGGGAATAAGACAAATATGATGATGATAATAATAATAATGATGATGATGATAATGAAATAGATTGTAAATATAAAATTGTTTCCTACCTTCCATCGACAGCATCGAATACAGTCACATCCAATTCGAGTTCATTAAATGTTTCAATCATTCGAATTCTCCTTTCAGGTCTTCTCTTCAAATTGATCATGTATATTTTATCGAAACCTAACTTATCCAAACTTTTTTCAGGTATGTAAGAATTAAATATATCATTTACTTTCAATGGTGGATTATCGACTAATATTTCAACTTTTAAATTTTTCATTATTATTTTATCATAATCCAACGGTTCATGTGCTTCTAATGGCAGTGTTACATACCCGAATAATTTTTCATTGCAAACGTGTAAACTCACACCTGCAAACAAAAAAATTTTTTTTTTTAATCGAATCAATAAAATAAAAATAATGATGATGATAATCAAATGTTTTTCTTTTTTTTTTTTTTTTTTTTATAAAATAAATTAAAACAAAATTTTAATTCAAGCAAATAATTTTTTTTAATTGCTTATCATTAAATGAATAAAAAAATTATTAAGTTGAAATGGGTCAAATGCCTAAAACACTCTAAGGGAGATAAACATTAATAACATTACTTAATTATGTTCTTTTTTTTTTGAAATTTCCATTTCCAATAATAATAATAATAATAATAATAAATAAATGCATATTTCAAACTCACCAGAATAATTAGCGGATAATGCGAATGTTATAATGTCATCTATTGGTCCATTGTAATTTTTTATTTTACTGCTGTTAAATGTCAAATAATCAGATTCATATTTATTGAGATTAATAATAAGAGCTGAATGAATCATTGGAACATTGAAACAACCTTTTTTCTCTCTTTTCAATATCGGTTTATAATCATCCGTTCTCATGTAATAATATTTCGATGTCATGCCGCACCAAAAATTCGAATATAATCCAATCGATTTCAACATGGGTCCTGTCACTGTGTGATTTTGTCTCACCAAATATTTAAATGTTTCATTATCGGTTAAAAAAACATCACAATCTAAAAACTAAATATTATTTTTTTAACATTAATTGTGAATTCGAAATATAATTGTGTGTTTTTCCGTAAAATACTCACAAATATAAAATCGGCCCAGTTTTCTCTTGCAACATTCAAAGCTTTTTCTTTTAACTCGATTAAATGTTTAAATCTTTTCAATGACCAACTTGTAGGACCTTTTTCATCATCAAATTGTAAATGATTACCATCATCTATGGTCAAATTAACAGAATGATATAAATTAGTAACGTTTGAAATCCAAGTTTCAATAATTTCGACGGTTTTATCGACATTGTGATCAGTTTTAATCCATAATTTTATCCTATTTTTAGGATAATCTTGATCTTGTAAAAGCGTTAAAAAATACGGTAATGATGTTTCTTTGTTTCTTGCAAATATAGCCAGGAAAATGGTCGGTTCCTTATAACCATCGTTTGTTTCAACCAAATAACAATTTAATAAACCATATAAAATAATTAATAAGTAAAACATTTTATTTTATTAAAAAAAAATTTCAATTAATTAAATAAATAAATAATAATCAATATTAATTAAAAAAAATAAAACTTTGGCTTTAGAACAATCAACTGTTGAATATTAATCCATGTTTAACACACATCATAGATAAATATGTATTAATAATAATACATTTTCTATTTATTTATTTATGTAACGATTAAAGTTTTTGACATTATTTTAAACTTAAAACCGGTTTTATTCGTAAAACGAAAACCAAAAGAAAAAAAATTATTCACTTGGGTAACAAAAAACAAATTTTAACCACACCATGTTTGATGTGTTTCTTAATTAAAATCATGCGTAATTACACGATACAATTATTAAAAATATTAATTTTCTACGCGTCGACATAATAATAATAATAAATTAAAATCAAATTAAAATAAATAAATAAAAAAAAAAAAAATTTTCAAAAAAAAAAAAAAAGAATGAAAAAATTTAGTCAAAAGGTCGTTACACCTTGTTACACCGGAAACGAACAAAATTTTATCACTGCCACCTGAAATTTTTTTTTTTTTTTTTTTTTTTTTTTTTACCCGATCTGAAAATTTATTTTTTTAAAACTACGAATAAAATATTAATTGTAAATAATAAAATAAATCACATTTTTCCCCCCGATTTAATCAAACAAACGAATTATTAAAATATTCAAACGTTTTTAACCGTGACAAAGTCGATGACAGAAGGCTTCTTTTTTTTCTCGTTCCCCCCGTGTAACGTATTACGCCAAAACGTGTCAATAGAAAAATGTGTTTAGAAAAAGTAAATTCATATTAAGTTACATTCGAAATCGAACAAAAGAAAGAATTTAATCTGTAAAAGTTTTGTTTTTGTTTTGTTTTTTGTATTAGGATTGTCAGTATGAAAAGTTTACTTCGACCTATATTAAAAAATAATTCTCCTTCGATAAATTCATTATTATTATACAAAAACAATATAATAAATCGTCAGTTATTGAGAAGCGTTACTTTTTTAAACGATGCCGGTAAAGTGTCGAATGACGGTCATTTTTCAATAAAAGAATCACAAATAGTACAAAAATTAGATGAAAAATCAATTAAATACACATCCGGTCACGCTTGTTTTCGCATTGAAGGTTGTGTATATTGTGACAAATGTAAAAATAATGAGGAAAATGGTAAAATCAACGGTGGAATATACATAAACAAAACGACTGGTTATTTTCTATGCAATATATGTCATTCGAACGGTGATTGGAATGATTTTTGTGATAATATGTTATCAAATGATTATTCTCAATCAAATTCAAAACCCGTGAGAAATTTTTTTAAATATAATTATCAGAAAGAGTGGAATAAAATTTATGACAAATCAATACCAATAACGGATTTAAACGATGATAATTATTCAAACGTTTTTAAAAATTTTAAATTTAACAAAAGTCCCAAACACATGTTGAAAAAATTACAGATTAGAATATCGAAATGTAAAAATTACATGTACATACCTTTTTTCACATTCGACAACACAATCGCAGGATATAAAATTATCGGAATTGATGGTAAATTGAGCATGTATCCCAGTACCAATTGTCCAGGAGTTTTAAAATCACACAATTCTGAAAAATCAGCCATTGTTGTTGCTGAGGAAAAAGATTTTTTCGCATTGTTACCATTGAATTTAAAATCAGAGATAATATGTCTTCCATACGGTTATTCGTACCTACCGCAGAGTTCGCTTCCTGTTTTCGAAAAGTATGAAAACATTATACTGTGGTTGGGAGATGCTAAAGCGATTGATGCAAGCAGTAGTTTTGCTAAAAAATTAGGTGAAAAAAGATGTTTCATTGTCAAACCGATAGATAAACAAATTTCAGCATCGAGTGTTGTTTCAAAAGGTGGACAAATATTACCCATATTGAAAAATGCAAAATCAGCATGGCATGAATCAATAATATCTTTCTGCGATTTGAGAGAAGAAATCTTATCTGAAATACAAAACGTGGATCAATTTTCCGGCATTAAATGGAACAGATTTCCAACGTTGAATAAAATATTGAAGGGACACAGGAGAGGAGAGTTAACTGTTCTCACAGGTCCGACTGGTTCAGGTAAAACAACATTCATAAGCGAATATTCATTAGATTTAGCCATACAAGGTGTCAACACTCTTTGGGGTAGTTTTGAAATAAAAAACGTTAGACTTGCTAAAAAAATGCTACAGCAATATTCTAGAATACCGTTAGAAGAAAACGTTGATAAATTTAATTATTGGGCTGATAAATTTGAAACGTTACCAATATATTTCATGACATTTCACGGTCAGCAATCTCTACGTGCCGTCATGGATGCCGTAGAACATTGTTCTTACGTTCACGATATAGCACACGTCGTTATAGATAACGTTCAATTCATGATAGACGTTTCCGGTGATTCTGGAAGCATAGATAGATTTTGGAAACAAGATGTCCTCATACAATCGTTTAGAAGTTTCGCATCCAAATTCAATTGTCACGTGACACTCGTCATGCATCCTAAAAAAGGAATGGATGGTATTAATTTAAGTATAAATTCTATATTCGGAGGTGCGAAAGCAGCACAGGAAGCCGATAACGTTATGATAATACAAAATTACGACACGGATTCATTCGTTAAAAAAAAATACTTACAGGTAATGAAGAAAGCGACACTAACGCCATCAACGTTCGAAAATTGAGATTTCCGTTAAATTTAAAAAAATTTTCTAATTTTTCTTTTTCAGATAAGCAAAAATCGTTTTTCCGGAGATTTGGGACGAATGTCGTTACATTTTAATAAATCCTCGTTTGGTTTTACTAAATCCGATTCCGAAATCGAATCGAAATCGTTTCTATCATCAATCGATAATAAAATGAATGAGAAAATCAATTCTAACAACCTTTACGATGATTATGATGATGATGATGATGATGATACTTTTAAAAATAATAATAATAATAATAATTTTTTTAAAGAATACGATCCGACCGACATTTATAAAGAAAATTTAAACAATGGCGACGATTGTTTATTGAATGTGAAAAATAACGGAAACGACGGATGCGATTACGATCGCGATGAAGATGATAATGTTGATGTTGATGTTGATCGTAACGGAAATGATGATTGTGACGTAGTTGATGACGTAGTTGACGACGCGAGAGATTACATAGTACGAGATAATAATAATAAACGTAGAATTAATGGCAGCATTCATCATTGGAATAAAATAATGCAAAATTGAAGTGAAAAAAAAAAAAAATTTTTGTTTGTCTATTATTATTATTATTATTATTATTAACAGTATTCGTTGTTACCTGTTTTTTTTTTTATTATATTTAGTTAGAATTACACTTTACCTATTTTTTTAATAATAATAATAATAATAAGAAAGATGAAGAGAGAGAGAGAGAGAAGGAAAAAGACAGTAAAATAATTAAGTGTTCATTTTTTTTTTGTCGTTGGGCCAAAGAATTCTTTTTTTTTAAAATTAAGATTATAAAGAGAGAGAGAGAGAGAGAGAAAGAGAGTGAGAGTGAGTGAGAGAGATATAAAAAAAAATTATTATTATTATTAATTTTTTTTTTGTGCGCGTGCGCCTGAAATATTTTTGTATTTTTTTTTCCAAATATATATATATATATAAAAATAATATTAAGAAAATTTATTTATTTTTCCCGTTTGCTTTTCCCGACAGCAGCAACAGCTGCAGCAGCAAAAAAAAAAACAAATTTTTTTCTTATTAAAAAAAAATATATTTTACTATATATATATATATTACGTGATAATAATAATAATAATAAATTTATTAAAAAATAATTTACGGGAGTTAAGTAAAAAAAAAAGATGGCGGCCGTCATCATATATGAGATGAATTCGTTAGGGTTATCATCGTTGGGACGCGACGTTCCATGAAACGTTTTAATTTTTCCGTTTTCCAAACGTTTCCCGTCTCCTGAAAATTACAAAACGACAAACAAATTTAACATAAAAACAAAAAATTGTTTGTTTTGTTTGTCGTCTTTTGATTGAAACACATAAAAAAAAAAAAATTTTTTTACTCACGCTTTGAAACCACGGATCCAACAAACAAGCGGCTGCGTTTAACCTTTGCTGCGGTGCGAGTTGCAACAGTGCCGAAACAAGGGATTTGGCTTCATCCGAAACGTTTGAAAAATGTTCGTAAGCGTAAAAAAAATCACATTGTAATATGTGACTCGTGGTTTCTTCGATTGTTTCATCGAGGAAAGGAGACACGCCGCTGTTGGAAAATTAAAAGGAGAAAATGTTAGACGCATGTGAGTTAAATACACTTTTAAATAATAATAATAATAATTAACCTTAGAAAAATATAAAAGAAAACTCCAGCGCTCCACATGTCGGATTGACTCGTTGCTGATTTACCCAAAACCATTTCCGGTGCTGCAAATTCTAAACTCACGGGTGGTAGTACGGATCCAGGTACGGAATTCCTTCTCACACCCTCACCTAAATCGACTAATTTTATTTCTCCGTTTCCGTCTACGAGTATGTTTTCCGGCTGGAAGAGGAAAATTCTCGAATTTAGTAAATAAATCGAAAGCAGAGAGGGGGGAAGGGGAGGGGAGGGGAGGGGAAAGAACCTTACCCGAACGTCTAAATGCATGACACCGTGAAGATGTAAACAAGCCAAAGCCGATAAAAGCTGTCGTAGAGCTCGTCGAACCGTTTTCTCACTGTATTCGTCGTGGCGGCAGACGAAATCGAATAAAGATTCTTTCGCTCTGTAATAATTTAAAAATGGATTAAAATTTTCAATTTTTGTTATTTTCGTCCATATTGATTGATTGAAAACTCACAATTCCATTATTATCGAATCCGTATTTGGATTAGGAGCGTTTGTAAAAAGTGCCAAAGCTTGAGGTAGGTGAGAATGTCTCAGTGTTGCCAACAATTCGTATTCGGCTCTCGTCACTTCCGGACTTTGATATTTACGATTGATTTGTTTGACAGCGACCACGTGACCCGTCGACCTATCTCTGGCTGCTTTCACGACGGACATTCTACCCTTTCCGAGTTCTTCTAATTCTTCATATCTTTTACGAAATTGTTCCGCTTCCCAATTCGTATCACTTTCTTCTTCCGGTTCGTCTGATTTTTCTGGACCTGATATAAAAATTATTATCATTATTATTACTATTAGATCACCTAAAAAAAAAAAAAAAAAAAAAAAAAAACAAAAAACTCACTCGTTATGGTTAAGAAAGCAGAAGAAGAAACGCTTCCCGCGCTATTGGTAACGGTGCACGTGTATTGTCCATTATCGGCCGAACGTGTTTGACAAATTGATAAAGTTGCAAAACCTTCGGGTGATAACCTTATGCTAAACCTTCCACCTGCTCTTATCACGCTACTCGTATCCATGGGTCCGAATCTCCAAGTTATGGAAACGTCTTCCGGTCTGTGACAATCACAATCGAATTAGAAAAAAAAAAAACAGAAAAGAAAAAAATTGTAAATTTTGTACACTCACCTCGCCACGGGTCTCATTCTACACGTGAGCTGTGCTCTTTCACCTAATGCCACGACGACATCTTTTAACCTTTCGATTAATTCAGGTTGAAAAATAAGACTTTTCGTTGAATCCGACATTCTGTAAATGGCATCGTCGAGACGTTTTTCTCTCGGCGGTGTAAAAATGGCCGTCGGCGTCGGAGGTTTACGAAACCGGAAAGACCAGGGTTTCCTTTGATTTTCGACCTGAAACACAACATCCGGTCGTGTAGTATGATGTCACGACGTACCGAAACAACAACAAAACAAAACAAAAAGAAACAATACCAGTGGTGATAAACAGTGAGCCGGTACCCAACCTTCTGGTCCCGTTGAAAAACCATCTTCGTAATAAAGTTTAACGAGGTAACCTCTTTTCGAATTGTGTTCGACGATGATCACGTGATCACCCGTTTTAACATGAAGATCATCCGGTCTAACGGCTTTAAAATCGAATATGACTTTTCCAAATGATCCAGGTACTAAAATAATTCCACTCTCGTTCTACAAAAATAAAACAAATCGTTTAAACAAAAAAACAAAACAAAACAAACCGGAAATGAATAAATTTAATAAAAAACTCTCACCTTTTTGTTAATATAAATAAAAAATCACGAAAAATTAAAGTGTTAATTAATAAGAACCGGAAGTGACACCAAACCGAGAGTGAGAGGAAGATAGAGATAGAGATAGATAGAAAAAAAAAAAACATGGCGGCTTGTATTTTATTACCTGTAGGATATGATGGGATTCCGGTGACCATATCCGACCCGTGGAAATTTTATCGATGGGACCGACGTTTCCAAAACCGTTTTCACCCATTTTAACACCGTTAACGTAAATTTCATCATTTATGACGTCATCGTTTTTATTTTTTGTCCTTCCTAAAACGTTTTTAAAATTTTCTAAAAAATTCAATTTGCTTTTCGTCGGACTCGGCGTTCTAGAGTATCTTCGAACGTTATTATTATTATTATTATGTTGTTGTGACGTAAAATCCGACGACGATGATATTATTTTCAAACAATTTTTTTTTTCATCTTCTTTTTCTTCCGATGCTGTTGCTGTTGTTTTACTATTTCCATCGTTTTTCAAATTTTTAGCATTTTGTTCCGTTCCGAATGATTGGATCGATACGGGATTCGATAATGTTTTACGTAGGCTCGGATCCCACAAATCAAATGTTGACGTACTGTTTTTATGGGTTCGTGTGCGTGTGGAAGTGCGTGTGTGGGTATGACGAAAACGAAAACGACGACAACGACGACGACGTGGACACAAAAGTGCAAAAAGCAGAACGAAAACAAAAAAAAAATAAAAATAAAATAAAATAAAAATAATATACGCACGCAAACGATACAAAAATAAAATAATAATAATAATAATAATGTGTGCTTTTTTTTTTTAAATTTCGTGATAAAAAATGAAAAAACAAACAAACAAACAAACAAAAAAAAAAGGAAAGCTTTCCAACAGAGTAAAAAAAAATAACGGTTTTTTTTTTTGGTAAATTACAAACGACAACGACAAAAACAAACAAAAACTACGTCACAAAACTAAAATTAAATATGTACAAATTCAACATTAACGGTGACATAATAAAAAATTTTCTAAAACCACGTCGTTTTTTTATAACAGTTTAAAATGAGATTTTTTTTTTTTTTTTTTTTGTAGAAAATTTTTTAAGAAGTTCAAACCGAATAAATAATTAATAAATAAATAATTGTTCTTGTTATTATTATCATCATTATTATTAATATTATTATTATTATTATTATTATTATTATTCATTTTAAAAATTAATAAAATTTATCAAATTTGATTAAAAATAATAAAAAAAAAAAGAAAAAATAAATAAAAAAAAAAATTTCTTTTTATACAAATGTCATTTTTTTTTTTCTCCACTATTTTATCATCACCATTATCATCATTATCATTATCACTATCATCATCATTATTATTAATATTATTATTATCGGTTTATGTACAAAAAAATACATTAAAATATACACAATTGCAAAAAAAAAAAAAAAAGAAAAAAAAAAAGAATTATCACAATTTTTATTTCTTATTTTTTTTTTTCACATTCATCATCATCATCATCATCTCAATCAACATCATCATCATCATCATCATCATCATCAATACCATCACCACAATCACCACAATCATCATCATCATCATCATTCTTATCAAACTTATTATTATTATCATTAATATTATTAATTAAATAATTACAAATTATAAATACAATAATAATTATTATTATTATATTATTTCACAACTGCCGTACGTCATCATCATTATTATTATAATTTATTTAAAAAAATTTCTCAGTTCGGAATCGGATTAAAAAAAAAAAAAAGAAAACCGAACGTCATAGAGTAAATAAATAAATAAAGAGTCACAGAGAGATTTTCAAAACGATTATAAAAAAAAAAACCATTTCGTAACGATGAATCCGTAATATGTTCGCAATTATTATTATTATTAATACATTATTTACATAATATGTTATCATCATCATCATCACCGCCGCCATTTTCGTTTATAATTAGACATTAACCGTCTTTTCTTTTTTAAATATTTATTATTATTTTTTGGCTTCGATTGCAAAATTTTTTAAAACGTTTACAAAAACAAAATGGCGAAGCGAAAAGCTTTTAATTTCTATTTATTATTATTAAATAATTATTATTATCATCATCGTTATTATTATTATTATTATTTGCCTAGCAAATTTAACGGATATGAAAAATATATATATATACGTACTTTACAATATTACGGAAATAAAAACTTTTTTCATACACTTTTACTTTAAAAAAAAAAACAAATCTATCTCTTCTATTTCCGGTTTTCTATTCAGCCTTATTTTTTAAATTATTTTCCTCCATTTTGATGACGTAAAAAAAATTTCGAAGCAGAAGAAAATTAAAAAAAAAAACAAACAAACAAAACCGATAAACGTTTCGTTTTTTCTTTTAATTATTTTCAATCGTTAATAAAAACTCAAACTGCGACTTTTTTCCTTTTCCTTTTCCTTTTCCTTTTCATTATTATTATTATCATTATTACAAAAAATTATTATTATTATTATTATTATTATTAAACAACAACAACAAGAAGAACAACAATAAGTAAATAAATAAATAAATAAATAAAGTAAATTTCTTTTTTTCCCTCATTTTTAATTACATATTATTTAAACTAAAATTAAACCGATTGGCAAGTTTTCCTTTTTTTCCTTTTTTTTCCTTTTTTATTTACCCAAAACCCATCCTGATTAGATTTAGAAAAAGCACAAAAAAAAAAAAAAATAAATAAAACGTACGGAATGACAGGTTTTGAAAAATTATTTTATATAAAAAAAAAAAAAAAAAAAAAAATCTTTTGCTCAATTGTAGTTGTAGTAGAAGAGAAAAAAAATTATTCAGTCTGTTTTGCAAAAGATTTCCTTTTTTCCTTTTTCTTCTTTCCTTTTATCATTATTATTATTATTATTATTATTATTATTATTATTATTATTATTCAATCGAATAAAATGCGATCGTATGGTAACGTCGCAAAGGAAAGAATGAATATATTTAAAGTGTGAGTTTGAGTGTGTGTGAGTGAGTGAGTGCTTACGTTTCCTTTGTGAGTTCCTTTTGGTAAGCGATTGGGGATTGTATGGCTTTCAAAAAGTCTTTTTGAGTTTGCAACATGTTTTTTATAGTCGTAACCCATTCGTTACGTGATTCCCGTGACGATGCCGCGCATACGAATCCCATGGGTGATTTTTTACGATCCGTTGATATAATAACGAATTTGACACCCTCCGGATCGTCGCAATACGTTTCGTCTAGTGCCGCCTTATTGACCTTTAAAAAAAAGTCAAATAAAAACAAACGTTTTTAATTTTGACAAACGTCAAAGGAAAACAAATCCAATCTCTTTCCTTTCCTTCCCGTACCTGTATGTGAGCCTTGTATATGTACATTGGATCGGTGAATTGAGTTTTCTTTCCCACGGCTTCGCTGAATATTATGTTCTGTTCGAATAGGAAGACTTGCAATTCTTTTGCTTTGGCACCCGCAGCCGCCATGACTTCCGAACACATTAAAAGACCGTGAAGAAGGAGTTTCCCTTGAGCCGTTATTTTACCCTTTATTATGATAAGCAAAACAAAACAAAAGGTTGTAACTAAAGCTACTAGCATTTACACAAAACCTTTTCTTTTACAAATAAACTCACGTCGAAACCTTGCAACCTTCCGACGTCCATCATGTCGTTGGCTGATTTAGGTACGACGTGCATGACTTGCAAAGCAATTCTGAGATCCTCCATTTCAGACTTGAGATCGGCTCGTTGTGTGTATTTAGCTATATCTCTCAACAACAATTGATATTTCATTATTCTCTGTACAGGTTTTATTAATAGATCTCCTAGTGTTAATTTGTGTCCCAATTTTTGCCTAAGTTCCTGTTTTTCAATAAAACAAAAATAATAATAATAATAATAATATAACGATCGATACGGAATAAGGTTTGAAAAAAGAAGATTTTTTCATCATACCTCGAAATACGTGTCTATGTATTCGGAAACGATGTACTCCGAAACGGGTTTATTTTGACAATAAACGACGTACATGTGTAATTTTCTTTCGTATTTTTTAAATAACGGCCCTAATTTTTCCGGATGTTCGATGCATTCTTCTAAACTCACCAAGAAACGACTGAGAAACCAAAAAAAAAAAAAAAACGAATTTAAAATAAACAAATTGAACAACGCTTAAAATGAAAAACCGTTAAAAGTTGAAACAAAAAAAAAAAAAATTAAGTTGGCAACGCTTAAGTGATTCTTAAAAACCATTATTACGTCATCGGAATGGAAAAAAAATGAATTAATTTAATTCCCTTTGCTTGGTATTTCACGGTTTTTTTCTTTATCCTTTTTTTTTTTTTGTTTTGTATTTAATAAATTTAAAAATTGTCTTTCTTTTTTCTTTTTCTTTTATTAATTAATTAATTAATTTATTTATTTATTAAACACTCACAGTTTATTTATAAAAAAATTGCAAACTTTTCACGATTCAAAAATGGCCGGCTAACTAACGCTGAAACCGTTTAAATTTTTTTTTATCTTTTTTTACCACCCTCCTCCTTCCATTCTTAAATGAATATTTCCCTCACGTTTTTCCTTTCGAATAATCAAACATTTAACGTTAATTTTGTTCGGATCGAATTTCTCAACGTAAAAAAACAAATGCTCTCTTTTTTTTTTTTAATTGCTCTCGCGGTTTTTTTACACCCTAGAGAATTCAAAAATTTCGCGAACATTCCCGAACGTTCTCGAATACGTTTAACGCGTCCTCCGCGTTCTTCGCGATAAAAATAATAATAATAATTAAACGGTTTTACAACATTCTCTATCTCTCTCTCTCACATTACGTACCTTTTGTGCCATTCGTAAATGGCTTCGATATTACCGAAAACCATTTTATCCTTTCCCGATTTCAAATCTTCAGGCATGGGTATATCACAATCGGGATTTCTCATGAGCGCCATGTAACCCTCAACTACTAAACCTAAATCTCTAACGTAATCCTTTTCCGTATCGACTAGCTCTCGAATCACGTAATCCCTTTTCAACATGGCATCTTCGGGATTATTATTATTCGTCGTCGTCGACGAAGACGACGTTGTAATGTCTACGACGCTATTTCTACTATTATTCGTCTCGCTCGAACCCGTTGTCGGCGTTGTCGTTCCTGCTCCTGTTGCTGTGACGTCACCAACGGATTTCCCATCTCTGTTAAGCGTATTATTTTTCTCACGGTTTTCCGTGTGTTGTTCCTGTTGTCCAAAACAAGCAAACAAACAAAACAAATTAATTTTCTAATAATTATTCATTTAACAACAACAAAAAAAAAAACAAGATAAGATTTTTAAGGTAAACCGACCATTTTCCTCGCACGCGCACACGCACACCCAAACGCTTCAATATTAGTCACCATCCTACAGACCATAAGCTTATCTAAACCCTAAATTATTAGTCACGCATGCAATAACAAAACCCGTTCGTTCTTCGATAAGAAACTTTTTTTTTTTTTTTTTTAAAAAAAAAAAAGTAAATTTACTCTCGCGTGATGTAAATATAAAAACGATTATTATGTGAGTTATAATAATAATAATAATAATAATAATAATAGTAATAATAATAATGATTTATTAAACACGAACCATTCTTTCTTTGACTATTTGTTCGATTTCTGCAGCTCCTTCCAAATGAGTCAACGAAAGTTCGGAAATCTAAAAAAAAGACAAACAAACGTAAAGTTAAAATTTTTTGTTTGTTTTCTTCTCTCGGGGGGAGGGGGGGGTGCGTAAAGTGTAAAAAGAAAAAAAGTTTTCTTACTCACCCTTTCACCCTGCGAATCTTCCGTGGGTACGAGCAAGGGTTCCTGTATTGGTTTCATAGGAGGCGGAAGTTCGACGGCATCCTCTTCACCTTCTTCACCATTTTCCAACCTGTTGGACGATTCCAATTCTTCTTCGGCCGTCGTTGAACTTTGCTTGTTACCCATTTCTATGGACGGCAACCTGAATCTTTTATCGGAGGGAGTCTTTTTCAATTGCGGCCTATCCTGAGTATTGTTTTTCTCTACTTTTCCCTGACTCAACTTCCGCAACGGTGGCGGAAGCCATTTTCTACTGCGGGAGGACAAAAAACAAAAATTAATAACAGTTTGGAAAAAACATTTTTTTGTTTCTTTGTCGAAGTTATTGACAACAACCACTCCGCCCCCCCGTTTTTTTTTTTGTTTCAACGAATCAAAACGATAATATCGACCTAAATGGTTATGCTTCACAATAGCAGAAGCCTAACGTCACCGACTAGTTAGCCATCTAACTAACAATTAGTCATTAACAAATTTGCACAATTAAAACAAAAAGTTTTACAATTACGAAGAAGACCTCGGATTCAAGGTGACGACAAGTGAAAGGAAAAAGGATCAAAAAAACCCTCGGAGAGGAGATGAAAGGAAAACCGGAAATTCGGAAAAGAGAGAAAGAGAGAAAGAAAAATAAAATTTTTGTCATTTTTTTTTCTTTTACTTACCCGCTAAAAACTCTTCTTTTGTTAACTGGCGAACTTGCTATGGCGTGTCCGGCAGAGGTAGTACCCGTTCCATCGCTGGTACCCGGTTCTGAAAATAAACAAAAAAAAACAAAATCCGTGATTACGATTCGATTGATTCGAACAAACTGAAAACGATTTAAAAGAAAATAATAATAATAATAAATGAAATCTCTCGACGCCTTCATAACGATAATAATAATAATCATGATGATGATGATGAAACGTTCGAGAAAAAAAAAAAAAAAGAAAACGAACGACCATATAAGTCCGGATTATTTTTTTTTTTTTTTTTTTTTTGCGTAAAGAATATTAAAATGTCGCCGACGGGAGTTATCGTCGTCGTCGTCGTCGACGTCGACAAAGATGGAAAAATATGGCAAAAACCGGTGTCGAAATATTTCTCCATGGAATAAAACAACCACCGAATTGGTATCATCGCGTTACTTTTCTTCATCCAGGGGGAGGAGAGTCAGGCTTGCTATTTCCGATCCCGCCCCCGAATCCTCCCCTATTCGACCTTTACGCGGGGGGGGGGATGTTATATGGAATTTTTCACGTTCGTTTCGAAACTATCGCGAAAATTCAACATTCGGAGGGAACAAAACTTACGTTTAGACGTGAGAACGTCGTCTGCTGAAAAAGACCGAACGATTTTTCTCAACAATTCAGGTTTCGAACGTTTCAATAAAATTTTTTTTCTCGTTTCGATCATTTTATCGAAAATCGAACGGATGACTGTGCGAACAAACGAACGAACGAATTATGCATGCGAAATATAACGATAATGATGATGATGATGATAATAATTGAAAATGGAGGAAATGGCAACGTCGAAGAGAGAGAAAAAATCACGATTAATTTTTTTTTCCTCCGTCTTCTGCTAATTGATTTCGTCTCATCACGTTTGATTATTGAAAATATAATTAGAACCTGAATTTATCGATTTTAACCAATCAACAAAATAAAACCTGAAAAAAAAATTTCTACTACTACTATTATCATTATCATCATTATTATTATTATTTCATTTCAATGTCATTTTCATTCTTCTGACACTTTAATTATTGAGAAAACTTGCCAAAGTACTGGGAAATCATTTTTCTTTTTTTGTTTAAATTCGACAACGATTTTCGTCGTGACGAAATCTTCAATCGTCGCCGCCATTTTTTTTTTTTTTGCGAATAATTTTAACGACGCAAAACAAATAATAATAATAATAATTAAACATGTACAACAAACGTATTACGAATAAGAGAAAACAGAAGAAGAAAGAAAGAAAAAAAAACAAACGTTCAACCGGTGGTCAATAGTGAAACAAGCAAACGAACAAACATACAAACAAACAAATAAACGAAAGCAAATTTGTTTTAAATGACGATATTAATAATAATGATAATAATAATAATAATAATAATAATAATAATGTTTTTGCGTTGTTTTTTTATTTATTATTTACCGCAGCAAAAAATCCGACTTGAAAAAAAATTTGAATAATTTAAAAAAAATATTTTCTTCCGTTTTTTTTTCCTTTTTTTCCTTCTCAACAACCACCACCGCCAATCGGACACGTTTTGACGACAGTAAGACAACATTTCGACTAATTCGATTATCATCATTATTATTAATATGTCGTCTGATATAGCGATTCATTCTAAAGAGAGAGACAGAGAGAAAGGGAGAGAAAGAGAGGGAGTGAAAGATAAGGTGATAGATAGATTTCTTTATAATCTATGATGATGATGATGATAAACCCATCAGAGAACAAACAAACAGATAAAAATGAGAGAAAAGAGATAGAGAGAGAAAAGAGAGATACAGAAAGACAGAGAGAGTGAGAGAGAGAAAAAGAGAGAGAGAGAATAAACGAACATTAACACACACAACACAAACATTTCAATTTTTTTTTTTTTTTACTTCTTCCTCCTCCTCTCCCGGTCTTCTCTCGCCCTTCCCTTCTTGTCTCCTCCTCTCCCGGTCCTCTCCCCTCCCCTTCCCTCTCCCGTAGGATTTTCCTTTAATGACCTTCCGTTCTCTTCCCGCCATTCTTCCTTTCCTTCGCAATCTTCAGTTTCTTTACCCCGCGACTCGGCGGTCAATAATTTCGTTTGTCGTCCGAATATCATTATTATTATTATTATTATTATTATTATTTCCTCTTCCCTAATTAGCCCATTAAAAAGAATAATTATAACGTGTCACGATGAAAAAGACATTTGAATACACGACCGACGATGCATTTTTCCCCGATGCTTTTCCGTTAAGAAAACGTTGACCGAACAAAAAAAAATCATTTTCAAGGTTTTTCAATTCTTCGGCGGCGGCCATCTTTTTTTTTCACTTCTCTTCTTCCTTTAATAAGTAACCGCGTGAATATTTTAAAAAATCATTCCGACGGTAATTCAATCCAACACCGGAAAAAATCCATACGTAAAAAATCAAAGAGAGAGAGTGACATGGAAAGAAAGAGAGAGAAAGAGAGATGAGTTTTTTCTCCAGCCGTTATCAAATTCGTTCCAAGTTTCCTGGAAAATCATTTATTAAAAAAAAAAAAAAAAAACCGTCGGAACTTTTTTCAAAACGAAGAAGCCGAAGAAGAACAACCACCGACGGTAGAAAACTAATAAAAATATCTTCTGCTTAGAGAGAAAAAAAAAGGGAAGAGAGAGAGAGAGAGAGAAAAGGGAAGGACAACCAACATCTGTTAAACGCAATTAAAAACGTTTAGAAAAAATTTTTTTTTCCTAAATTTCGTTTTTCTTCTTCTTCTTTCTCTTTTTCTCCTTTCCTTGACCTTTGTTTGTTCGTTTTTTATTTTCGCGGCAAAAATTCCATTGTCTTTAATCACAAAAAAAAAATTTTTTTTGGATGGTTTTCTCACGAGAGAGAGAGAGAGAGAGAGAGAGAGAGAGAGAGAGGGCAAACAAAAACAAACGTTTTCATTGTTTTTTTTTTCTTTTTCGTTATCATTCAAGCGAAAAACGAAAAGGAAGGAAACGGAAAACCAACCTAACACACACAAACGACCCAATTCAAACAATAACATAACAATAATAATAATAATAATAATAATAACAATAATAATATAATAATAATAATAATATAAACGAAGGCAATTTATTTACGGCAAATTTTAGCAAGGGAAAATCGTTTTACGAAAAAAAAAAAAGTGGAACGCGAGGACGCCAAAGATAAACCGGATGTGATGGCCTATTTTGTTTTTTTTTTTTTTTTTTTTCAATGTAAACTTCAACGATAGAAAATCGACGAAAAAACCGCAAAAAGATAAGAAAAAAAACTTTGTGCCACGTCGTCGTAAAAATTATTTTACATCTGCAGACACGACGACGACGATGACGATGACAACAACTCGCGAGTTTGCATCGTAAAAAAAAAAAACCTTAAAACGACAAACTTTTTCTCTCTCTCTCCCGCCGCCCCCCCGCTACCGCCGCGTCCCACTTTTGTCAGTTTTTCCTCGTCCTTTTTTTCAAAAGGGAAAAATAATAAAGAAAATTCCAGAAATTTTATTTTTAAAAACCGACACCCGATTCGAGAAAGGTGGAAAGTCGCACACGCACACGCACAAAAAATTTAACCTTATTATCGAAACCGCCGACATCGAGGTCGGATATTTTGGCGGTACTCGGAAAAACTTTTTCTATCTTTAAATAAAAACTCGTAAGGTCGTCGTCGTCGACGCCTTCGCCGCCCCATTTAAACCAAAAGGAAAAGAAAAAGAAAAAGAAGAAGAAGAAAAACGAGATGAAAAAAAAAATCCGCCTATTTTTTAAACCTCATTAAACATTTTTTCTGGAAAATTAATTTTTTTTAAAAAAATTTTAAAATTCCGTGACGTCCACCCGGCCGAAAATTTTCTCCCGAATTCTCAGAGGCGGTAACGAAAATGATAATAATAATAATAATAATAATAATGATAATAATTCATAAATAAATACGCGTATGAGAATGTAAATGTCAGGGAGGGAAACCAACTGTCAGGCATTGAAAGGACGGCGGACTCATAAATCAGTTTGAAATTGGAACGAACAAACGAACAAACAAATAAACAAACAAACAAACTGGAAATTCGTTCAATGATAATGATAATATTACCAATTGTTTTACGTACGCAGATTAAAAAAATTTACGAATTCGAAACGGAAAAAAAAAAACATCACATCGGGAAAACTTTCGTAATTTCTGTACAGTCCGGTAAAAACCTCCCCCTCCTCCTCCTGGAACCTTCTCCCCCTCTTGTTCCTCCTGGAACAAGTCCCTGAAAAAACTTCGCGACGTCGGTTATGGAGTTAAATTTATCGGGTGGTTTCAAATAGCATCGAAAAAAAAAAGTCAAAACGGAAACAAATAATTTTTTAATTATCTTGCCATATTCGTCTGCTGCCACTTCATGAGTATTTCGACGTGAAATCAATCTTCGACGCGAAAACAAACAACAAACAACCCTTCGCGCTCGTGAAAAAAGCAAAAAAAAAGCACAGCCTTCTATGAAACCGCGGGAAAATTCATCAATACTCATTTTACAAAGACCCATTCTCACATTATTAACAAACGCAATCAACGTTCTTCTTTTATTTAAATTAAAAAAAAATTTTTTTTTTTTCTTCCTTCGAGCCTAAATTTCAACATCAACAAGAAGTTTGTTGTTGTTGTTATTGTTTATTAAATAATTACGTTTTTTAAACAATGACAACCGAAGAATGTTTTTTTTTTATTAACGTCATGTCCGACGTTTTATTATTATTCTCATTCGTTAATTTGATTGTCTTCGTTAGCAAAAAAAAAAAAAAACGAAAAAGTTGATTACACTCAACTCTCATATCGCGTAACACTTCGTCGTTATGTTCGACACGTTTAAAATTGACACCGTTACGTGATTTCCGTTTTGATTTCGAGAATTTTCGATTTGGAAACGATCGATAAGCTCTTTTTGGAAGGTTTACCTACGTACCTACCTACCTACCTACCTGCCTACCGAATCGATAAATAAACCCCCTACGAAAAAAACCCTTTCGTTTTCTCTCGCACTTAAAAAAAAACAACGATTTCATTTCAAATTATTATTATTAGTTAGAAAAAAAAAGGCGCCAAATTAAAAAATTCCACAAAAACACGTACACGCATACACGCACACGCACGCACCATCGCAAAAATTCCATTGGAAAAAAAAGAAAAAAAATATAAAAAAAAATTAATGAACGCCATGACTTAAAAAAATTAATAAACGAATAAAATAATTTTCGATATATCGATGATGATATCGAAATATATCGAAAAGAGACTCGAATAAATAAATACAAAATAAATAAATAAATAAAAACTAAAAATAAAAATTTTTCGTTTTTTTTTTTTCGGTTTGTAAGGAGGACCAAAAAATTGAATTTATAAATAGAAATTAGAACAAAATTTTTTTTTTTTTTTTCACATTTCATTTTCGACATTTTTTTTTTTTTTTCATTTTGTCTTCTGCTTGCTTTCATTTTTTTTACTTTTTTGTCCATTTTCACCCTTATCTCACTCTCTCTCTCTCTCTCCCTTTCACCCCTTTAAATACCACATATCGCAATTATTCACCCTACCTTCGCAATGTCCATCCATTGGATTATACAATATGCTCAATTTTCTTCTCCATTTATCCATTCTGCCGCAAGATGTCCATGAAGACGTCAGAGTATCAGCAGCCATTACTACTTATCGTATTCCACTCAATCGTGATCGTTCGAAAGGAAGACGAAAAAGGAAAAACAGAGGGAGGAAGGTAAAAAGGAAAGGAAGGAAGGAAAAGAAAAGAAATCGTTTAAGGAAAATTGATTCGCGATTCCATCAAACAAACAAACAAACAACAAAAAAAACTCGCGAAATCTTTGTAAGAAAATTAATAAATAAAAATAAAATTCGAGATTTTATATCGAAATCCGCGCGATAAAAAGACAAACAAACGAGTTTTCCTCGTTTCGACTTGTATCGATACGATGCCAAAATCAAACTGAACGATTTTTGTAACATTGAAACCAACCATGCACGACCACACACACTTAACAAACCGACGACAAAACGTCGTGACGTCATTTTTATATTCTTATTATTATTAATAAATATTATTATTATTATTATTATTATTGTTACTTTTTCTTCGAATTCTATTCGCCATTTTTCATTTGTCTTTTTTTTTTTTTAAATCTTTTATTTCGTAGTAATTATAATAAAAATAAAAAAACGAGAAATGAATGAAATCAGGGAAGGAGAAAGGGGAGGAAAAGGGGGTAAAGGGGGGGGGGAGAACAAAAAATAAAATAAATAAATGATTTATCGACTTTGCGTGGGTGCGGGTGTGCGTGCGCGTGTTCCAATTAATAAAATTTTTACGGAAAAAACAGAAAAGCGGGAAGAGTTTTTCCCGGAAAATTCCCACGTCGTCCTACAATCGCATCGTCGTTTCTTTCCTTTTTTATACTTTTTCCCCTTTTTTTTTCCCCCCGTAGTGAAAGTAGTTCCGGTCGTCGTTATTCATTCTTTTTTTTTTTATTTCATTTCCGGTCGCGTAACCGTCGCCACCGTCGTGGGCAACAAAAAAAAAAAAAACGAAAAAAAAGTAAAAGCTTGAATGAAAGTGAGAAAAAAAAAGAAAAACGTGATTTTTCATAAAAATTTTCTGATTTTCTTGATTGAATGATCTGCTCCCTTCCCTCTCCACCCCTCACTCCCCACCCCCGGCTCCTACACCGTTCTCAGCTTTCTTTTTTTTTATTACTCTATGGAATTCGCGATTTGATCGATTTTTATTGTGACGAAATATAATAAATAACTCGTGTAATAATTTTTTTCCGTTAAATGAAAATTATTATTATAATTATTATCGATCAATTTTCAAATCGTTTTTCGAAACGTTTTCCACGATGATTTTCCCGGACAAAACAAGGAAAAAATGTCGCAATTTCACAAACAAAAAAAAAAGGAAAATTCCAATTTTGAAAATGATTTGCAATTAAATGCGAAACGGATGAAACGATGAATGACGACAGACGAATTTCCTAGCAAAAGGAAAAAAGTTCAAGAGAAAGAAAGAGGAAGAGAGAGAAAGTGAGAGAGAGAGAGAGAGACATTTTTCAAAACGGCGGAAACGGAAACAAAATATATATATACGTATAATCGACTTTGTGACAATTCAAATTTATCAAGTCGAAACGTGAGAGAAATCTTTTCGCCATTTTCTCTTTCGACCGACAATTAGAGGGGGAAAAAAAAAAACAAAATGGCGGAAAAGAACATATCGCGGAAGACATTTTGAAAAAATTATTTCTTATTTGAAAATCAAAATTCGCCGCCATCTTACACAGACTAATTCACCCCATAAAGGAAAATGTCAATTAATAATTTAAAACAATTGAAAAATTCAATTTAGATCGTGTGCGTGTAAATCGTACATTTAAAACCGAAAAATTTTCCATTGATGATAATAATAATAATAATAGTAACCATGATGATGATGATGATGATGATGATGATGAACGTTGACCAATTCGTGCGAATCCAAACCGAACGTCAACGACGCGAATAAAAAAAAATTTGTTTAATAATAATAATAACTATAAATAATCATTTCGATTAATGACGTCATCATTCTCCCTTGCTCTTTTCCCTTTCCTAAAACGCGTGAAAAAAAAACAAACAAACAAACAAACAAACAATCAAACAAAACAAACAAAGCAAATCATTCGAAAAAGATATTCTCGACACCGCGCACATATCTCGTGCTATAAAAAAAAATGGCGCGCGTGACGTAAATTAAAAAAAAAAAAACAAACGATATCTCGATCACCTTTCGATTCAACCTTTCTTCTCTAACTCGTTTTTTACACATCGAAAAACATCGAAACGAGTGAATCAACAAACAAACAAACGAATGAAAAAAGGGAAAAATCGTCACGTTTTTTTTTTTTTTTTTTTTCCTCCCGCTCCAAGGTTTTTTTGCACGTCGAATTTTTGCGTCTTTGTTTACGCCATGTTTTTTGTTTTTTTTCTCGAAAATTCTAGAATCTGATGACAATTAATTAAACTAAGAGTGAGGGTCGAATTCGTTTATGTCACGTTGACACGTCGTTTCTCTCTTTCGCGCGCGCGATTCGAACGTGGCAGATGTCAAAACAATAATAACAACAACAACAACGCAAAGGTGACACGATTGTTCGTGCGTTTTTATCATCATCATCATCATTATTATTATTATTATTATTATTATCATTATTATTGTGATTATTTTAATCGTAACATCATCACGTTTTCATTAAATATATATATATATATATATATATATATATATATATATATATATTCGGTGAAAAATCATCGACCCACTCGACTCCTACGAAGAAAATGAAAAATTCCAATTGTTTTGCGATGGAAATGATGATGACGACGACGACGATAATAATGATAATGATGATGATGATAATAATAATTGCAAAACATTTGCCTCGACAGAAGAAAGACAAACAAAAAAAACCGTAAGAAAGAAAATGACGGAAAGGGGGAAGGGGTTTTGTTCAAACGACGGAAATGGAAATTCGATCGGATGTTTAACGACCGGAAAAATAAAATAAAATAATAATAATAATAATAAAATTAAACAATACTAATAATAATAATTATCGA
Source organism: Pediculus humanus corporis (assembly GCF_000006295.1). NCBI lineage: Eukaryota > Metazoa > Arthropoda > Insecta > Psocodea > Pediculidae > Pediculus > Pediculus humanus. Next base: position 85,065 of record NW_002987106.1, read on the forward strand.
ATCGAAAGAATGGGGGGGGGGGGAGAACAAATAAAAAACAAAAACAAATTTTATTCGAGTGGAAAATGTTAAAAACAAAAAATATACAATGTGAAAGAAGGCGGTAAATGAGAGAGAAAGAGAGATGGGGAAGAGAAAGAGGGAGGGGATGCAGAGAGAGAGAGAGAGAGAGAGAGAGAGAAAACAACAAAAATTAATCAAAATGGCGGAGCAAATACGTGACGATTTTTAATTTTTTTTTTTTTTTAAGAAGCCTGACTGAGTTTTCATCATCACATTGACAATTAAATATTTTTTTAAATTTCTTTCATTTTTCTTTTTTACCCCCCCCCTTTCCCCGCCCCCTCTTTCACTTTTCTTCCGTTTCGATCATTTTTCTTTTCGTTTCGATTCGTTTCTCTCTCTCTCTCTCTCTCTATCATATTACAACAAAGTTCAAAGTTGCATGCACACAGGAAGAAAAAAAATCGAGTTTTTTCTTTTGTTCTTTTTGCTTTTACCTCCTCCCCTTCCTTCCTCTTTCCCCTCCCCCAATCTCCCCCTTTCGGATTCGTTTTTCCACATTGTTAACGATCATCATTGTGTCACGATCGAAATCGTTTCAGGTCAATTTCCGGATCGACCTTTTTCACAAAATCCGATCATCGAATTTCGTTACGATAAAAAAAAAAAAAATCTCATCTTCAATGCGAATCGTATATGCAACTTATCATGTTACGAAAATGACGTCATCATTCGATTCGATTCGATTTATCAAATTTCCCCCCCCCCTATCACCTATCGCGATAATATCAATGTACTCAGACGGTTAACATAATAATAATAGTCGAACCGGAAACGGGAAATATAAATTTAATTTACGACGAAATAAAATATTTTGAAAAACGGAAGTGGAAGCAGAAGAAGAAAAAGAAAAAGAGTGAGAAAAAAAAGTGGAAGAAGACAACACGTCATAAAAAAAAAAAAAAAAAAAAAAAAAAAAAAAAAAAAAAAAGCTCACGCCTTGATTTGTTACGGACGGTAAATGTATATATACGTATAATAATAATAATAATAATAATAATAATAATAAGACGAAGTTTGTGAAATGGCGCAATCAGCTGACGCAGGCGAGCGGCGAGAGAATAGAGAGAGAGAGGAGAGGAAAACTGCATGGGAGAGAAAGAGACGGGGGGAAGAGAGAGAGAGAAAGAGAGAGAGAGTGAGAGGTCGTAGAGAGAGCCCGGGCGGATCGATGCACCGACTTTTCTATTCAATACCCTTCCCCTTCCCCTCCTCTTCCTTCCCCTCATTTCTACTTCCTCAGTATCAATGCGGTGGGGTTCATCCCTGGCAATGTTCAAGGTCAATTTAAACATCTTACTCTTTTCCGAATTTCCTCTTAAATTTTCCATCTATCTATCTCTCTCTCACACGCGCGAGTTTTCAAAAACGAACGCAATGCACGTAAAGCGCGCGCGTTTATGTGTGTTTTATTTTCAGTACCGTATTCCAGTTTTTCTTTATTATTATCATTATTTTTTTATTGCGTGTCGAATGTTAAAACGATCATTGTTTCATGTTTACATAGTTTTTTTTTTTTTAAACGTTTGTTCGACCGCGAGAAATTTGGAGATTTTCCAATGCGTAATAATAATAATTAAACAAACAATAACAATTCATTATTCATTATTCGTTGATTTCGTTCGTGTTTCTCGGTCAAATCTTAACCAAAAATTTCGATAATGATAATTCAGACAATTAATTATACTCTCTCTCTCTCACACACACACACATAAAATCATACATTCGAATAAGAAGAAAAAAAAATCGATTTCAACAGTTGGGAAGATGAAGAAGAAGAAGACGTCAAGAAGATTTTACTTAATCAAGGACATTTCGAACAGGGTTTCCGTGCCAAAAATCTTTATCAAAAATAAAATTTCTTTTTCTCTCGATCCTAAAACCTTGTTTTATCAAAATTTTCTCAAGGTCGAACGCGTCGGAAAAATCGGTTGCCATCCCTTATCGCATTTCTCACCGTCCGCCATCGCGAAAAAAAAAAAATCTGGAAAATTTGTTTACACTGAATTCCTACCTGTTTCCAAATCGTTTGAATTTTTCCTACAGGGCGAAGTTCTCAAACCGGGAGGCTGTTTCAAAATGGACAGAGGAACGAGTCCTTCCGGCGGAGAATCGACGGAACCGGATGTAGACATTCTAACGAGACACCAATCGGGTGAGGAAACGTTAACGTCGAGAACTTCGACTTGTTGTCCCTTGTGAACGGTGAGTTCTTGACTTCCCGGAGCAGCCACGTGATCACCTATGACCCAAGTCATTTCGACAACAGGCTATTAAAAAAAAACAACAGAAAAAAATTATTAATATCAATAAAAAAAAGAGAAAGAGAGAGAGAGAAAGAGAGAAAAAGGAAAATTTTATTTTCAAAATATATATAAAAAAAAAAAAAATGACCGTTGCCAAAATCAATTATAACAAATCCAAAAAAAAAAATTACATTTTTGGATCATCGACAACGATAAACATTGATGCATTCACACCTGTCGTAACATGACAGAGAGAGAGAGAAAGAGAGAGAAAGACAGAGAGAGAGAGAGAGAGAAACACGTGACCGAAATGCATCATATGCGTTTATTATATATATATGAACGCACATCGGTTACGTAATAGGTGAAAAAATGGGTCATTTGTGAAAATTTCTGAACGCGGACGCATTTCACAAACACACACGCTCACGGGGGAGGAGAAAGTTGAGAAATCGCAAAACCGGAAGTAGTTTCCTCCTCCTCCTCCTCCTTCTTCTTTTCCCTCCACCCCAAATTACTCGACGGCCAATGAAATCAATCCAATCATTTTTATCCCCTCCCATCATCGTCATCGTCATCATCGTCATCAAGGGTAAACATAAGAAATTATTTTTAATCTTAACGACATGTACGATGACGTCACGTATTCATTTTCTTTCTTTTCGAAATATTTATTATCATTAATATTATTATCATTAATATTATTATTATTATTAATCATTTTCGTC